>NC_057948.1:19157164-19217164 GCF_018555375.3 Anguilla rostrata
GGGACGCTCCTCTCCCTGCTGGTCACAGCTGGTCAGATAGACTGATATTTAATGAACCTGCCTGACATCCTATTGAGACTATCCCCCCACCCCCACCCCCACCCCAGTGTACAGACAGAGATTTACCTCCCTGAGTCAGACCCTCACACTCCCTCCACCAGGATCCAGCTCACGGGCGTCCGGGAGACAGAGAACACAAGTGCCTCCATTGTCTTAACGTGGGTTTAATCTTCAGCTGCGTGACCGTTCCTCATGGGCGGCGAGGTGAACGCATTTCAAGGAGAGGGGCAATTTATCTAATGCGCACATGAGAGAGGACTACTCCGGGTGGGGGGCAAGGGGGCACAGAAGGACCACAACATCATTTCATTTACAAATAAAGCATGCGGTCACCTGCTGTGCTGGCGGGACGGGCGGGTGCCATGTTAACTGGGTGTGTCTCTCCTCCACCTTCATCTGCACACCGCACCCCCACCCCACACAGAGGGGATCTCTTTAATGGCCACTGACTATTAAAGAGATATACAAGCACAGTGTTGCTGCTCTAATAGCAAAAAAAAAGCAAACAAACATCCACAAAGAATACACAGCCAAAGTTAATTTGGCCCTTTCTTTCATATTAACTGTAAAAAAAATTTTTAAGTCAACTTGACTGAAAAAATTGGGAGGAAGTGTTGATGCATTTCAACAGTCATATTATTCCTGATCAGCCATTGATATAATTGCATTCATGTTCAGTGTTTGCCTCCATGATCTTCAACATATTGTGGTATTCAGCATTCCACTATTATATTCCTGTTTTCACAATGCAGATGTGACACAGAGTCCAGATCATCCGACAATGCCATGCGCTTGAGGCTTTTGAGCATATCACATCAAAGTGAATGTAACGCCATTCGTGTTCACAGCAGGGCTGAGAGAATGTCACGTTGTTAAGGAGAGTTTACCAAGAGACTTGACCGACAAAGGCCATAACCACTCTAACACTCCACACGTCTCTTTGTTCTCCAGCATACCAGTGTAGGGATGCACAGATATGATTCTGAGTGTTTTTTAAAGGACACCCCTCCCCCCACCACACCACACCCCGCCCCGCCCCACCGCACCCCCTCTGCGAGCCCCAGCCTGTTGAATGGGGACAGGGACGGGGGGATGGCACAATGACGGGGGGGGATAATGAGCGCGGGCTCCTGGTGGCCCGGCGCGCGCGGAGGGGCGGCTCCTGCAAGGGGAGCCAGCCGCACTGACCTTCCTGCAGGCGGAGAGGGGAGCAGGCCGCCATTCATACCCAGACATGGGGGTCACCGTCGTTTCGGGCTCTCCGAGGAGGGCCGCGATGAAAATTAATTAAAGCCGGAGCGTGCGGTGAATGATGGGAGCCTTTTGTTGCCCTCCCGCATTCAGCGAGGTGGCAGGGCTGTCCCTCGTGCCCCCCCCAACCCCCCCCCCCCCCCTCGCGGCTTTGGCTATTGTCTGCCAGCCGAGCGCTCGCCCTGTCGTCAGACGCATGCCAATGAAGCCGCCGCCTTCTTCACGCGAGTGGTAATTACACTGGTGATTTTTACTGCGTGGTGAAACAATGCCATGAGAGGTAAAAGTGTGTGTGTGTGTGTGTGTATCCAGGAGGGGGTTGGTGGTTGTAAGTAAACTCAGACAGGCAGCCACTTCAGCTGAATGTTCAACTTTGAGCCAAGACTAGAGAACAGAGAACGCAACAGCCTCTCTCATACACGCATGTGCACCCACACACACTTACAAACATATAAACTCACAAAAATGCACGTACTCCTACAAGCACGAACACACACATACACACACACAAATATAAACACACACATACACGCACACCCACTCACACTTACAAACATATAAACTCACATGCACACACTCCTACAAGCACAAACACATAAATAAACGCACACACATTCATGAACGCACACGCGCACACACACTCACACAGAAACACACACACTAAAACATGCATTGAGCTGAACATGTGGGGACCTGACACCTGGGGAGGCAGGGAGAGGAGAGAAGAGGAGAACTAAAGCAGAGCCGGAAGGAGACATGAAGACAAGACATACTCTCTTCACACACCTTCTGCTGCAAATCCACAGTGAACAAGAGAACAGGGAGCTGGCTTATCTCTGCACCTGCAAAACTGCACATATCACACACTGACACCATAAATGATGCATACGGTACAGTACTGATGCACAGGCACAGTACACTCTCCACATGTATTCACACTGACCCACAGCGTTGTGTGCATGGCCATACAAATGCCATGTCTGTGGTGAGTGACAAATCAATAGTGAGGCATGTGGAAGTTCATGTTTCAGTCCTGAATGCAAAATGAACTTAGCATTAGATGTATGTTTAAAGGATATCATCAAATGTATTCTCAACAGCACTGGACAAGTGAATCCTTCAACTTGCAGGAGGACTGACAGCACAAACCGTATAGCTGTATGGTGTATTTGAATAGGACTTCCCTTGTTGTACACTAACAATAATCTGGATATTTTTCTCAGCACTCACATCTAATTCGTTTTTTTTAAAGTCACAGTGGATTTCAGAGAAAAGCTACAAAAACATAAAAAGTTGTAACCTGCCACAATGAAGAAGAATTCAGAAACTGCCCACAGACACGTTTCAGAACAGGGAGAGAGAAACAAAAAGCGAGAAAAAAAACAAAAGAAACTTTGGTAGAGTGTCGCCCACTGAACGTCCTCAGACCTCCTCGGCGCTTTTCATTCGGATAATTAAGAAGTCTTTGTAAGTGAGAAGGGAAGAAAAGGGAGTAAAAGTTGTGAATTAGAATTAACGGTGACTAAATGGCTGTCAATGTTTGATTACGGGGAGTGAAAGGCGGAGTGCGGGGGAAAGGATAATGGAGGTCAAAAAACGAGGCCTCGGCAAATCAACATGTTTAATTAAATAGTGCTCAGCGCTCCAGATCCATCAGAGGATCCATCAGGCACGAGGCAGAGCCCCTGCTTCAGACGCCCCATCACACATGGCCTAATTAAGCAATCAACACCTGCAGGTGCCCCAGCCTTCAGTGGGCCTGTACTCGCCACTAAAATAATGATCTTAATCCATAATAGTCCTAAGGACCGCGACGTCCACCAGCTAATGCGAGAAAACAAGGGGTTTTTTCACCCCCACAAAGCAGCTGCTCAGTGTGTCAGGTGAGATGCATTTGTTTGCCCATCAATGATGTGATAAAGAAGTGCTTAGGAAGCTATTTAAGAACATTACCTCCCCTGCCACCTGTAGTGTCAGAGGAGGCTACTGCATGCAGTTGTCTCTGTTTGTACGTCTGTCTAATCGGTCTCTCTGTCTATCTAGTCTATAAACAAATAAACTATAAAAAAGTAATTCATGGTTTTGATTCAAACTTGGCCTTACCTGCCCTCTCATCACTTTAAACAGTGTAATCCTTAAATTAGCTTTTCTGCTCTGAAGGCTGCCTTGTCTGCCTGCTACAGTGTCCAGCACTCATTAGCTTCTCCGTGGGACATGATAATGAAATAATTTGGTTTTGGGGCTGTTACAGGGGACAGAGGTGTGCACTCAGCTGAGTGAAACTGCCCAAATGGCGACCTGACCGTGCTTCACGTGGTAACAACACATTCACAAACGCTTACAACACATTCCAGATAAAGTGCGTGATTATGAACAGCTGCTGTGACATGACATGGTATGATGATCTTTTGCAATGGTATCATATGTTGAGGAATAAGCATGAATAGACTTTGGCTGATTTAGATGAACTAATCACAATAATAAGAACACAAATCAAATGACTCGCCACTTTGACTGCCCGACTGCAATAAACAGAGTCTTAACACCGTAAGACATCATCAACCCAACATGTGCAGTACTACACCTGCAAATGTCTCCAAACCACACATGTGTAATGCAACATCACCCTGCAAGATGCTTCACACACACCACCACAACCCCCTCACACATGTGCACATGCAACAATAACACCCTGCAGAAGACTGCTCACACACACACACCACACACTCACATGTGTCATGCACAATAACACCCTGCAAATGACTGTCTCCTAAACACACTCACACATGTGCACATGCAACATAACACCCTGCAAATGACTGTCTCCTAAACACACTCACACATGTGCACATGCAACAATAACACCCTGCAGAAGACTGTCTCCTAAACACACTCACACATGTGCACATGCAACAATAGCACCCTGCAAAAGACTGTCTCCTAAACACACTCACACATGTGCACATGCAACAATAGCACCCTGCAAAAGACTGTCTCCTAAACACACTCACACATGTGCACATGCAACAATAACACCCTGCAGAAGACTGCCTCACACACTCACACACACTCACACATGTGTACATGCAACAATAACACCCTGCAAATGACTGTCTCCTAAACACACACACACACTCACACTCACACATGTGCACATGCAACAATAACACCCTGCAGAAGACTGCTTCACACACACACACACACACACACTCACACATGTGTACCTGCAACAATAACACCCTGCAGAAGACTGCCTCACACACACACACACACACACACTCACGCGTGTACATGCAACAAGAACGCACTCTTAGCTAGCGTCCTCCCTGGCATCAAGCTGGAGCAAAGAGGAGAGGTCAACATGAGGAGCTCTCCATAATACAAACACATTCCTCTGGGCCATCTCTTTTGTCAGCAATAGACTCACTATCTTAGATTTTTTTTTTAAATGAAAAAACAGCTATCAGAGCGCTCTCTTCATATTTCTCTGAAAAATAATTGCTCATAAGCCTGCACTTACATTATGTAGCTAGAAAGAGATCATTTTTATACACTAAAAGGACTAACAGTATAAATGTATGAACTTGTGAGCTAGCATATGATGTCCATGATCATACACTGCATGGCCAAAAGTATGTGGATACCTGACATCCAACATCTTATCCAAATTATGGGCATTAATATGTAGTTGGTCCACCCTCTGCTGGTATAACAGCCTCCACTCTTCTGCGAAGGCTTTATACTAGATGTTGGAGCATTGCTGCAGAGATTTGCTTCCATTCAGCCAGAAGAGCACTAGTGAAGTCAAGCACTGATTGGGCAATTAGGCCTAGCTCATGGTTGGTTTTCCAACTGATCCAAAAGGTGTTGGATTGGGTTGAGGTCAGGGCTCTGTGCAGACCAGTCAAGTTGTTCAACACTGATCTTGACGAAACCATTTCCATATAGACCTCTCTGTATGCCTGGGGACATTGCCATGTTGAAACCGGAAAAGGCCTTCCGCAAACTATTGGGGAAGCAGAAAATGGTCTAAAATGTGATTGTATGCTGTAACATTAAGATTTGCCTTCACTAGAACTAAGGGGCCTAGCCCAAATCATGAAAAACAGCCCCCAGACCAAGGGGTATCCACATACCTTTGGTCAAATAGTGTATGATCACTTTTATTAAACCAATCAAATAATCCCTTTAGCAAAACATTATGGGTCATTGAAATTTTTGGGTTCACAAAGCCTCACCATCCCATCAGAGCTGGCATGATAGTTTGATAAGGGGGCACCCACATACATACAGGCCCATACATGGGTCTCGCTGAAACTGAAACTGAAGTGTCCCATTTCCCGATACATATCTTCACAAGTCAGAGAGTGCTAGGTGCACACTCCCATGCACGCATCTGCCTTCAGGGCCTTTTCAAACTCAAAGGGTTTACCAGAAGCCGTTACATCCTTAATAAAGAAAAACACCACTGCACATAAACCTGCATTTCCATTAACAAATCAATAGAACACAATAACAATAAAAAGCAGAAGACAAGCTCATCTTTGTATGGGCTCCAATGGTTGTACCAACCACTGCAACCAGCCATAAACCCTTGTGCCTTAGGTCATTGTATGGGAGGCTGGGCAATGATTGCCGCTAATGCAGTCGAGCTACACTCCGGAGAAGGAGGTTTTAAAAGAGGAGTTAAAATAAACCAACAATAATCAATTACAGAGAGCAATTAAAGCAGAGATGCCCTCAAGGCTGGTTTTTACTTCTTAGGCCTTGACCAGACCGCAAAAAAACACAAAAAAGTCCCTGCGACACGAGCTGGTACAATAAAAAGATAAATAAATAAAAAGGCGCAGAGCAAGTTTTTTTCTGAGAAGCTTTTAGTCGAACGCGACAGCGGTGTTGTTGTGGTCTACTGTTGCAACCTTGTGGTCTCTCCTGTGAGACCCTCAGGGGAGCCCCTGGTCTCAGTGTCTCTCATCGTTAACTACCTGCCCTCCTCTGGGTCCTCTCTCTCTTTCTCTCTCCTTCTCTCTCTCCCTCTCTGTGTACCATCATTAAAAGCAGGATGCAGCTGCTTGCATCTCTTTTCACACATACAAACTGACTGGCAAGCATCTCCCTGGCCTGATGCAGAGAAACAGCATCAATTGTAGGAGAGATGGGTCCCTTCTGTGGGTGCATAGAATGTTGTTGGGAGTGGGTAAAGCAGCTATGTCCTGCAAAACTATGACTTGCACTCATTCTACCACCGTTGGGAAAGAAGCATGCCATCATTCCACAGCGGGACTGCAGCCAAAATCAGCCAGGAATAGCTGGGCCGTGTTAGCCAAGCCTGCGCTGCCTCAGCTTCAGGCCCCAGCTTGTGCCTGTGGTATATTTATTATTTATATAATATATTCATTTTTACCAACTAAGAAATTCTGTACAAATGTTCATGTGTTGTCTCAATGCTACAAGGACCAAATTCTGCTTAAGAAAAGTAATAAGTATGGGTTGAATTAACCACATCTTTTTTTTCAAATAAATATATAAAGTGTGTCTTCATTTTTCCATTGAAAATCTGTCCTTTATTGTTGATTGCTGGGCTGAATTGGGATTGAGTTTTTATATTGGCTAAAGAGAGAATGATGAGCTTTTTCATTTTTGCCTAACATGCCAAGGATTTACTCATCCTCGTCTTACTGGGCTTGAAGGTACTGTTTCTTGGATTTACAAGGCCACATCTTACTTTCTTGGTCACTTGAATGCTGCTATTGTTCCTTGAAAGCCATATTGAGGGTGATATTACTTGGTGGAGAAAGGATGAACGAAGACAGAAAAAAATGTAAAAAAAAAAATAATACCATAAAAAATAAGAATATTTCATATTATACTTGTAATCTTGGTGTCATGAAAAAAGGGTCTGCCAAGAGCATTATCTGAGTTTTTTCTGACCTTCAAGCTGAGCATTATCGTGCAAAAAGTTCAAAGTAGCAAAAATACTACTTTTCAAAGAGCTACTTTTGAAGAAAAAAAAACTACTCTCATGGTTGTCTCAGCAAGGTGTACACACAGCATAATTATTAGCCAATGGCACACCCTTCATAATAACAAGAGAACAGCAAAAACAGCACAGAGGCATGGAACATGCTTATGCTTGTCCTGCGCTTCATTACTGTACGTAATGCTCAGCCCCTCCAGTCTACTGCTGTGCCTTTCAAACTGCTAAGGGCAGGACATGGAGTACGAGGGGATCTATTATTGAGAGGGACACTAAAGCAGTCACATGGTCAGGCCACGTGTGTCACTGATCCCCGGTTGCCCTCACAGGTGGAAATGAGAGACGCTGTCCTGGACAATAGCACTCCACACAGAACTGGCAAGATGGAGCCCATCCAGGAGGCACAACAGAGGTAACCAACAGGTGAATATGGAAAGTATGAATATGGGCTCAGATAATGGCTGTCCCTGACCCCGCCCCCCCCGCCAGACCTGATCTGTTAGACTAAGCGGAAATGGAATGGGGGAAGGCCACTAAAAGACAGACACACCACAGAGGACTGATGACACAAGGCTTAAATGTGGCCATCACCTCTCCCCCCCCCCACCTGACAAAAACACAGCTAGTACCCAGCGTCATCTTGGTCCTCTCTCATACACATGGAAAAAACAGAAAACAGGTTTCACAAACTCATGAGTTGTGATTCTGAAAATTACTGCCAAACACCCTGCTCTGCCTCATTATCTGAGCAGATATCCCCAAAATATTCAAACTGAATTTTTGCAAATAGTCTCACTAGAAAGGCTCATGATCTTATGTTGATATTACCGAAACAGAATATTCAGGGAATATTTTTAAATATTTAAGCAAGAGACATGGATATTAGATTTGGGGAAATGTACAGGTTATTGCCATTTTCAGACATTGCCATTTAAAAAATACACTATTGTGTATGCGTTTTCAAAAAGTCCACATTCAGATAATATTGCAGCATATTCCTAAGGTGTGAACCCTGTCAGGTTGACACTCGTATGTAAGATAAAGTAAACCCAAGTTTGCTTTCCTAATACATGGACACACAACATGCATGAAGTCAACTCAAACAATGACTAACAACTCAAACAATGAACTGAATGCTAGCAGAAACTGGCTAGCACCAATCAGATTGCTGTAAACCAGCTTCACAAGCAGTAGCTCCCTTTCAAGATATTCAAGATATAGTGTTTGCATTTGAGACAAGTTGACAGACACACTTTCATCTCCTTCTAATTACCTTCTGAAATTCAAATATTAATTAACAGAGCTCTGTTTTATGCGCTGCTGATAAATAACAGTTCCCTGTAATGCTTTACATGTATCTGAAGTGCCCTGATAAAGATCAATGGAGAAAATAATAGCGGGACCAGCCACTCCAGTCCGTGCTGAGAGAAACACAAAAAACCGAAGCGATATCAAAGCCTCCCTTCCTTCCTTCAAAGTGCGGCAGTGTGCGGCTGACACGAGCATCGCCTGCCTTTTCTGCCCCGGCACTGAATAACCGCACAGGGGAGGGAAGAGCGGCGGGAACTTGAGAGGGAGCCGCTTCAAGATAACATTCCACGCATCACTCTCAGCCTTTGACCGTTTTCATTCGCTACAATGCCGAGATTACGCACTCTGCTGCAGAAGTGCAGAGGAGACCTTGTGACACCTCAAGTTATTCGGTGCTCTCCATTTTTATTTCTTTTTTTTCTCTATCAAATCCAAGCTGCTTAAATTAATAATTAATTAATGAATAAAAAGTAAAGAAATATATACAAGAAACCTATTACTACTACATTACTGCTACTACTACCACTACTACTATTACTACTACTAATAATAATATTAATAATAATTCAGGAAATATGCTGTCTCTCTCTCATTTTAAATTTGAATTTGCTTTATTGGCATGATGAACATGCATTTGTATTGCCACAGGAAATACATATAAGAGAAAAGTAACATCACACAAAATAACCTTTTATCTGTCTTTCTCTCCCGAATGTGTACCTGGATTTCATTTAAAACGGTAGTGCTGAATCTCATCCCACCCCACTTTAACTGTCTAACTGTCCCAGTGTCAGTTATGAGAGGGAACTGGGCAGCAGTGCCGGCAGCCCCTCACAGATGCTCTGGGGCTGGAATGAAAAGGCATCACAAGGAAGCTGAGCTGCAACTGCGGCCGTAGGGGAGACGCGCGTGTCCTTCTCCGGTGCTTGATCGTGCCCAGGTGGAGCGAGCTGCTCAGCGAACAGCGGAGATGTACACCTCTGGCCTGAGAGGGCTGAGCAGCCTGTGGCCTGGGCGTATTACTGCTCTGCACTCCACTGATCCCCGACGGGTCCCTCACAAACAAGACATATGCATTTAATTAACTCTCCGGCCAAACAGTGCTGCAGTGAGGGAAACTAATGGCTGGTACAGTGCCTTATTCAAATCCAGGAATGAAGCTAAAGGTAATTTGCGCTTTGCACAATCGCCTATATAATGCTTGTGCAGTGCTGTTTTCCGGAACACCACGTTTCAGGGGACATGTGAATAAAGCACGTCAAAACTGAAAGCTGAAATGAAGCTATGAAATGTGTGTCCCAGAGAGAGAGAGAAAGAGAGAAAGAGCAAGAGAGGAAGAGAGAACAGGCCCTGTAAGTAAGGGTAAGCCAGCAGTAACTAAGTGAGGCTTGGTGTAGAGATGTGCTGAGATAAGGGCCAGTCAGGTGTTAGGGGGGGCCGTCCCAATGCCCGCCCGCCTCCACAGAGCCGGACCATCCGGCACCTCGATCGGCCCATCAGCCCACCGCCCGTCTTGTTTTTCCAGCCTGGTTTTGGGTTGCAGGTGGATTAAAAGCGAAGACGTGATGATTTAATTATGATGCTGGTTAATTCAGACTCGCGGGTTGGGTTTCCGGCAGAGGGCAAAGAGACGTGGGTGGCGCTGGCGGTGGTGGGGGTGCAGAGGAGGCGGGTGGGGTTGGTTTACAGAACCCCTGACAATACCGATTTAACATTTAATCTTCCAGCGGGACAGACGCACACCGAGGTCCCGGGTAACAGGCCGGTCCCTACCGCCGAAACCGCTCCCCGTGCCATGTGAGAGACCCAGATAAACATGGCTTCTCAACTGTCCCGTCCCCACACCAGCCCCGCAGACCAGCAGAGTGATTCATGTGGTTTGGACGGGGGATTCAGTTTCTCCACCAGACACTTCTAAACTGGCGAAGGGCCTTAATTAATGGCCAGCACCTTTAAGTGTCTGCTCTGGTAACTGTCCCCATTTAAGATACACACATACCCTCATGTTGACAACGTTGCATTATTCATGGGTTTTTTGTGGACGCCTAGGTTCTGTTTTTCTGTCCCAAAACGTAACCCGACCACTGTTTCTGAAGGCGATGGTGACTGTTTCGCCCCCCTCCCCTGCCCCCCCGCCCCCCCCTCGAGGCCACAGAATCGCGGTTGGCGCAGAGAGACGTTGTTTTCCCCCACGTCTCCCTCCTTCACATCGCGCGTCATTGTACTCATGAGGCCACCGTACACTTTTTTAGTTTTGATGGCTCACTCTTCCTTTAAGCTGCAATCAATACCAGTTAAGCAAGACTGGTATTCCTTAATTAAGAGGAGAGGATGTTAATTGAGAGAGGAGCGGAGGCGTTACGCTGTCTGACGTTAAATACCGATCGCGCGGTTCCTCCCACACACTGCCAGGGACGCAATTAGACTTCCGTTTGCCACCTAAAGGTGTTTTCCCTCCGTTTCTAGCTGTCGCAGTCTTTAGCAGAGCACGGCTCGCTTCTAATGACGACTAAAGGCTGGTCCCTTCGTCACCGCCAGACCATAATTGCCACCATGCTGAAGGAAGCATTTCTCTGCTGACCCTGATCTTAATGGAGTGACGAAAGTGTGGAATCGGAGGCTACGGTAGCAGAGATCCACAGATCCCACGGTCCAGTCAATCTACATGCGCATGTTTGCCGCAGAGCTCCATACTGCAGCTTTATGCTTGGCCACAGTCTTAGGATAAATAACATAAGCGGTAGTCTTTTGTTAGCTTCAGATTCTTCCACAGAGGTAAGATGTCAAACAAAACAAAAACAGGAGAATGTCAATCAGAAAATATGTTACTATTAAAAATAAGTTGTTTGAGAAACAGGAGCTTATTAGCTTCTCTGCCTTTTGTAGATTATTATTTTTTTTTTTTTAATGAAGGTTTTTCAGTTTTTACGTTTTGTTGGACATCACTTGCCTTTACGTGCCATTGATTGTTTTAGAGTGGCAGTGAATACTGTACCTGTCAGTTATTGACCGGGCTTAATATAACTTCTACTTTAATAGCTAAAGACAGCGAAAAACCGAAACAAAAAAAAAAAAACAGACAGTCAGCCGGCTTCTGTGATTGCATCCTGCGAACTCCCATTCCACAGGTCACGCTGATATAGAGGTCACCTCCCTCCCCTTCTCACAAGCTAAAATACACCATAAAATCCCACCTTATACAACCAATTTTTATGGCATCTCCCATCCAGCCCCCAGTAATTGACCACAAGTGCCGGCCTCAGCTAATGAATCGCCCTCAACTCCCCACAGCTCCTCGCCCCAACCCGGGCGGAATGAGTTACGGTGACAGAGCGCAGGACTGGGGGGCAAGGTTAGACAGACGGCTCCTTACCGTGCCACCATCCTGACCCCTGTAAACGTGTCCCAGTCCCCTGTATCTTATTTACACTCAAGTCTGTGATGTAATGAAAGCTTGGCCATGCACTATTCATGACCCGCTCTAAAGCGGCCATCAGCTGACAATCATAGCTGCATTCAGAGCAGGGCTGCTCGGGTTACAGAGGGCCCTGTGCGCGCAGCCAGTCACCTGAAATGACCAACCGTATCCCTTTACACAAAGGGAGGCCCCGCCCCCACCCCTCAGAAAACATTCAGTCCCAGAACAAACTCGTGCTGAAATAAATATGCCTCTGCCAGCTAATTATCCTTAAAGGGAACCTAATGTATCCTGTAACACTATCTGACATTTACACTGGCGTCATCGTTTAATGTGTATATCTCATTGCAGCTAAAATTTGTATTATTATTATTCGTGTTTCAGACGTATGTGGACGTTAGCGCCAGAGCTTAAAGCGCCAAGCTTATTACAAACCAAAGAATGGACATTAATTTATATTGCCTTTGTATGGCTAACCGCGGAGCTGAGTGTGTGCATGTGTGCTGGGTTTTTATTATATGCTGGGTTTTTGTTTCTCATAGAAAATTCTACATTCCTGTAAGGCACCTTGCCATGAACTCCTGCTGTCTATCCAGGATACTCTGGGTTGATAGACCATGCTAAGATTCTGCCTGGAAGGTACAATGGGCAGAAAATTGGGAAATATCAAGGCATACATATCCAGACAGGAAGAAACAATTAACCTGTCAGTTCATTCGCTGACAGCCATGGCCATCAGTTGCTCTCATTAGACAGAGTTGTTGCTGTTTTCACTATTATGTGTATTGATTACACATCGGTGTGCAAAGTGTATTGCTGTTATATTTATTATGTTTCTAAATGAATTTCCTGTCAATAAAACCATTTAAAATATGAATTTGACTATAAAAGACAGAGAGTGGGTCATGGGCAGAGGAAGAGACGAAGGAGTGAAAATTAGCATAGAACGGAAGAGGCAGAATAAATAAAGAGGGAGAGAGAGGGAAAAGAGAGAGCGAGAGAGAGAGAGAATGGCATTAGCGGCTGAGAGTGAAATGCTTTAAATAACTCTCCTTTTAATCGGTGGCTAAATGCACACTTCAATACTGCTTTATACAGTCCCTTGCAAAATTACTGTAACTAACAAGCAGAAATTTATCAGCTTCAAGCCAAAGATCGATCGGAAAAATCAATGGGAACACAGGTTGCCCAGAAAAAAAAAACCCTGATGGCAATTTAGTGGAAATTACAGCATGTAAATGCATGTGCTTTAATTGACCAGTTTCATCAAGCGAGTCCAGGCAGGCTGTCAGTGTGCTGGTTATATACGCTCCCAATCCCACCCAGGCTTTCTGCAGCGTAGAGTCATCTGTAATACAAGGCAAGGCCGGCACTGATGTGTCACCAGGTCAGGACTCCAACAACCCAAGTCTGTATGGCGCCATTTCATAAAGATTAAATGCAAGATTGAGCCTTTCTTTTGCCATTGGTCCATCAGAAGGAAGAAATTATCCCAGAATGTTTGTGCACGGTGAAACTAGCACCAAGCTTTTCCTCAGCAAGGACAAGCGTGTCTGTGCCTGCGTTCCTGTTCTGTGTGCTATGTGCGGCAGCCTCGGCTTTTTCCCTGCATGTGCTCAGTGAGCTGATCAAAAGTTTGTGTCATTTCTTTAATGCGACTGTGACTAAGTGCACCAGTTGTATTTTGTAATTATGTGAATGCAATGTATGTGTGTGTGTGTGTGTGTGTGAGAGAGAGCAAGAGAGAGAATGTGTGTGTGTGTGAGAGAGAGAAATAGAGAGAGAGAGAGAGAGAGAGAGAGAGAGAGACTTTGCACGCATAGCCACATAATAGCACAGTGGAGAGGGACACATGGAAAAGCCCTGTAGACCAGCCTGCTGAATTATTTTTCAAGAAAGCAATTTAAGGTAATACCCCAGGTGCCACGCTCTACACAAATAACTCCATGCAAGCTCGACGGTCAGAGCAGTTTGTGTTTTACATTACAGGAGGTGTTTAGAATAGAGGTGGTGGAGGACAAAAGAAATTACAGCAGAGGCAGGCAGTGACATGGCCCCGTTTCCCTCTCAAACTCAGCCCCTACGCTGCTGCAGATATACATCTCACCTGGCTGTTATCCTCTGACCTGCCTACACATACAGCCTCCATCTGCTGCAAGACTGCACACTCAGCACCACCCACACACACACACACACACACACACACACACGTACACACATGCACACACACACACACGTACACACAACACACCACACACACACACACACACACACGCACACACGTACACACGTACACACATGCACACACACACACACACACACACTCAGCACCACCCACACACACACACACACACACACGCACACACGTACACACGCACACACACACACACACACGTACACACATACGTACACACAAATGCAAACACATTCAGCATGATGCACACACACATACACACACACACACACACACACACATGCACACACACACACACACACACACACATGTACACACATACGTACACACAAATGCAAACACATTCAGCATGATGCACACACACACACACAAACACACACACTCAACCTGCCCACTTATACATTTCACATGGAGTTATATCTGTCCTAGCGTGTGGGTGAATATGGGTCACTGAATCGCATGTTCAGTTCAGGTCAGTTTTGCAGAAGGCATGGGTTAAGCCCCAATCCTACAATGATACTTGAGGTCAGTGTGCCTCTTGTTATAATAAGCAAAGCAAGGTTCTTTACTCAGGCCTGCATTCAGCACAATAACCTGCACTATACAGCCATTTATTCAGCGATTCCTCATTACAAATACTTGATCAAACAAACAATCCAAAGTGCAGCGTTCCACTAAAAAACAGCCATTACTTTTTTAATTAAACAAAAAAACGAACAAAGCGGCCAGTTCTGAATTCAGCAGTTTTTTACTCACCAGCACAAAAAAACAGAGCCGCAGTATATAGATTTTCTGCTGGGCTCAATTGGCTGAAAAGTTGTTTGGGTTGCAATATTGGCGTTCTCAGAACAGCGGAACCACTTCAGGCGCCTGCACACCCGTCAGGTGCTGTTCCTCATCTCTAATTATTTTGTCATAAAAGAGAAAGGTTGTTAATGAAAGCTGTTCTCTGCAGTAAAACTGCAAGAGGCCTTAAAAATAAACCGGTTTCATTTTTTTAATGAAATTTAGTGTCGTACCCAAAGACAGCAGACAGCCCCCCTCTGCTGAGCCAAGGTTAGCCTGAGAAGTGATCAATACTTCAATCTCAATTAAGTATTTCAATAACGGCGGACGGAGGTGGAAACGGAGTTGAGGGGAAGGTTTGAGTGCGTGCGGCGACCTGCGACACCCTGTCATGTTAGCGGAGAGGCGACGATACATCACGGCGGTAATGGAAGCGAGCCGCAGAAAGCCCGTCCTGAGCCACGCGCTGGGAATCGCTCTCATTCCTCAACTTCAAAAATCAATATCATATACCACTGCCAACCTTCAGATCATAAAAACAAAACAGAATAAAATAAAATACAGCGCACACACAGCCCCGCACGCTAACCTGTGTAATGGATGTCACAGGCAGATTTACTGCGCGTGCACGCATTTGTGTGCAAGTGCATCTGTGTGTGTGTGTGTGTGTGCAAGACAAAGAAATGCATAATCAAATATTGCATTTTCCATTACAAGTTAATCAGGTAAGTGTTTTTCCCGATAGGTCGGCATAAAAATGTAACTTTCTCTTTTCTCATTTTTTCCCTCCTCTCACTCTCTCCCTCTCTCAAAAAGACTTTGCCTCCTATCTCTCAATATGTCATATGTGTCCCTCCTATTGTTCCAGGTCAGACACACAGAATCTCCACATGTACTGATGAAGAGCTGCATTCCATACGTGCGTCCCCTTCGTTTATCAAGACAAATTAAAAAAGAAAGAGAAAGGGAAAATGGAGAAATAAATAAATAAATACATAAATAAGAGGAAGATATAAACGTCAAGCAAAAAAAAAACCTCCCCTCAAGGCCATAAACAAGTAGGCAGCCACCCAGGTCATTTCAAGTTCAGCTGCAGAGAATGGAGAGATCAATACAACATTTGCTGTCCAATTTATAACAAGACAATACCAGGGGACAAAGTGATGGAAAGTTTAATGACAATTTGTTTGCCTGGGTCGTTTCATTTAAGTTTGATAAAAGGTGTCAAAAAGGAATGATATAATAGGGCCCCCGCTGACGTGGGGCAGCTGGGGAGAAGTTCTGAAAAACGGCGAGCTGGGGGGGAGGGTTTGGAGGGTGGGGGGAGGTTGGGGGGGTGGGGGGAAATTCCCCTGCGCCTAAACTGCCTCTCGCTACAAAGACTCCATGTGCACAACGTCAATGCCAATCACATTTATACACTATAGGTCTACAACTGTCACAGTCTTTGAAGGCAGACTAAATAAAGTATTAATTTATTTTAATCTATAAAATTTTAATTATTATTTTTTTAAATGTACACTTACCAGGTTATTGTCAATCTCCTTTGCCTTAAAACCTGTGAAATGTATTTTAAAAATGTTTCAAAAAAGTGAATGTGTTTTAGCATTCCTCCTAAATGTTGCCTCTCTGTCCTGGTGTTGATACAACACAGCTCAGACACTTAGACACCAGGAGACGAAAACCACAAAAAGAGGCAGTCAGAACTGTACATAAATCAGAAGGAGTGGAAGGTTTAGAAGCAATTTTACAAGACGTAATAGGATGCAGCATGTTAGAACATCTTCTAATAACGCATAAGCATTCAGCGGTAAGAACATCAGCGCTGTGAGACTCCAGAGGTTCCTCTGAGATGATGGGTGGGGGTGCCCTGTCTGACTGCTTGGGCTAAGGCTGGCTAGTTCAGCGAAGGCCGGGCCCGTGACAGAGGGCACTCTGGGCCGCACATCACATAATACGCTTACCTCTTCCCCCCACGTCTCTTCAATGGCCAGTCCCCAATTCTCAGCAGCCATAGGTCAGGCAGGGTGACTCTGGTGGGAGGAGAGGTCAATTCTCTAAGGGGCTGAAGGACTGGTGGATGTGCACAATGGGGATACGAGGGGGGGGGGCTGGGGCGGTCAGTCTCAGGCTTGATGGTGGAGTCTGCTGAGACTCATGAGGTCATTCTCTGCTTAGAGCTAGCTGCACGCTCCGTTGTCTCCTCAGATTGCCAGGGCTGGTATGAACAAATCTCCTAACATGCTTATAATAGAGCTTACAAACCATATGATGTGTGATCAGTTTGGCCATTCTGGCAGGGTGACCTTAAAACGGGGCCTCATGGCTCATTGCTGTTTGAGGGGGGTGGTCAGCAGCCGAGAAGAGCATGTGTCTGTATTACAGGCCAATCAGCAGCAGCCTACGCCTCCAATTGGGTTTGGAATATAGAGAAAGACTGGAATTTTATTAAATTAATCCCAACTATAGCTTTATTCATCCAAATCAGGGTGTAATATACAGTCAGCTCTATAAAGTTTGGGACAGAGACATATTTTTACTTGAATTGACTCCACAATTTTAGATTTTTAATCAAGCAATTCACATGTGGTTAAAAGTGCAGTCTCAGCTTTTATTAAAGGGTATTTTAATAAATCTTGGTTTCACCATGTAGAAATTACAGCACTTATTATACATAGCTTCCCATTTCAGGGCACCATAATGTTTGGGACAAATGGCTTCACAGGTGTTTCTGTCAAGTGTGTTCAATTGATTCCTTAGTGCAAGTAAAAGACAGCTTTCAATATCTCGTCTTGACTCTAGGCTTTTGATTGCCTTTGGAGTCTGTTATTGCCGTTTGTCAACAGGATGGCCAGAGACGTGCCAATGAAAGTCAAGGAAGCCATTAAGAGGCTGAGAAATAAGAGGGGAAAAAACAGTCAGAGACACAGGCCAAACCTAAGACTAACCAATTGCAACATCATTAAAAGGAGAGAGAGTACTAGTAGGCTAAGGAAGACCTCTTCAGTTGATGAAGAATTCTCACCACAATGAAGAAAAAACCTGTCCAACAGATCATAAGCACTCTTCAGAAGGCAGACATGAATGAGTCAGTAATTACAGTCCGCAGAAGACTTCAGTCACAGAACTACAGAGGCTTTACTGCAAGATGCAAACTACTACTTAGCCACAAAAACAGGATGGGCAGGTTACAGTTTGCTAAGAGTAGAGTGCCTGCAGAGTTCTGGAAAAAGGTCTTGTGGACAGATGAGACGAAGATTCACTTGTATCTTACTGATGGCAAGTGTAGAGGCCAAAAGTAATTGCCCAAGATCCAAAGCACCCCCCACCACCACCACCATCTGTGAAACATGGTGGTGAGGATGTTATGGTTTGGGCATGTATGACTGCCACAGGTACTGGCTCACTTGTCTGCATTGATATAACTGCTGATAGCAGCAGCAGAATGAATTCGGAAGTGTACAGAAACATCTTATCTGCTCAAGTTCAGCCAACTGCCTCCAAACTCTTTGGATGGCACACAATCCTACAGCAAGACAATGATCCCAAACGTACTTCTAAAGCAACCAAAGAGTTTTTCAAAGCCAAAAGCGGGAAAATTCTTGGCCAAGTCATTCACCTATCAGAATCCAACTGAACATGCGTTTCATATGCTGAAGAGAAAACGTAAGGCAACTAGTCTCCAAAACAGGCAGGATCTGAAGAAGACTGTATTACAGGCCTGGCAGAGCATCACCAGAGATGATACTGAGCACGTGGCAGACAGCAAGCAGTCATTGCATGCGAAGGATATGCAACTAAGTACTAAACATAACTACTTTCATTTACATAACACTAATATGTCCCAAACATTATGGTACATTGAAATGGATATGTATAAAAAGTACTGTAATTTATATGTGGTGAAATCACAAATAAAATTGGAGAATGTGCACTTCAACATATCTGAAATCGTGGAGTGCAGAGCCAAATTAAGAAAAAATATGTCTTTGTCCCAAACATTGTGGAGTTCACAGTATAATCAGGCTGCATATAAAGTACAAATAAAAAAATTAAAAAAACTTACAGCTCCTATTGAACTGGCTAAATGCTAATCTCCCGAAACCCAATGTGAAGAACATGGCTTGACTCAATGGCCTATCATTAGGTCCCACTGAATTAATCAAAACCCGCGTTAGTGATGATTAAAAAGCACCACTTACTAACCTGCTTCAGTAATACAGCAGCATCTATTGTTTGTGTTAAAAGGATCGTATATAGAAGACTCAAGAACTTCAGGGGGAAAAAAATGAGTGAAACAACTCAATGTAATCATAACCTCTTTTTTTGTCATGTTCACTTTTAGACAGGAACAGAGCCTTGCTGTCATAGAAACAGTAAAGCAATTTCACTCAGCTTCACAGAGAAGAACCGGAGAGAGAGGCAGAGAGAGAGAGAGAGAGAGAGAGAGAGAGAGGCAGAGAGAGAGAGAGGGAGAGAGAGGCAAAGAGAGAGAGAGAGAGAGAGGGGAGGGAAAAATGAGAGAAAGTCATAGTTCAGTGGCGGGGGAGAATGGAGCTTTAGAGAGAATCCCTCTTTATAGAGTGGGGACCTAATCTAGACACAGAGCCCAGGCCACACAAGCGTTCTGACACTTTATCAATCCCCCTCCTCCAAACCCAAAGGTTGCCATTTAAACTGAGTGACAGATATTAGATAAATATTTATATCACATAACCTGTATCAATAAAGCTGCTCGGAGGGGAGGGAAGCAATCCCACTGCTTGTCAATAGCTGATTTTACCGGCGGATAATCATTTTTCTCCCCCATCCCGGGTTCGCGTGGAGTCGATGCGGGGCTGTCAGGGCTCATTTGGGGGCGGGCGGCGGCGGGAGGGGCAGCGAAGGGGAGAATATGGCCCCGTGATTGGGTCAGAGAGAGCGGTGCGAGGAGGGGGTGGCTGCCAGGTGTTGGGACTGTGTGTGCGTGCGTGTGTGTGCGTGTGTGTGTGTGTGCGGCTTTGGGGGGGTGGGGGGAGGGGGTAAGGGGTAAGGGGCTGTGGCTCCATTAGTCCGGCATGTTACAGGTGACACGGGGGAGCTGGCACTCTTAATTGTCTCACTGACACACTCCTGCCTCTAAACGGCCCCGCTGCACTGGCTGGGGTGGGGAGGGGTGGAGGTGGGGGGGGATATGGGGTGGGAATGGAAATGGCAGCGCGATGGCAGAACACAGAGACGATGAAAATATACAATCGGTCAGGATAAAGATCTCACCCCGGCCGGCGTGAAAGGGGAAGTGAGCAGCGCTTAGGAAAAATCAATAAGGCCCCTCTCATTGGAGGGGACACGCGTGTCACAGTCAATAGGAGTTAATAGGCTGGGCTGAACGCAGCCCACAGGCCTGCCAGGGACGCCCCGCTCCCTACAGCGTCGCACCTCCAACTGAAGGAGCCTCAAACTCCAGCACACACACTACAGCCCACACACACTCCACGCACACACACACACTACAGCCCACACACACACTCCACACACACACACACTACAGCACACACACTCCACACACACACACACTCCGCACACACACTCCACACACACACACACACACTCCACACACACTCCACACACACACACACACACACACTACAGCCCACACACTCCACACACACACACACACACACACACACACTACAGCCACACACACACTCCACACACACACACACTACAGCCCACACACACACTCCACACACACACACACTACAGCCCACACACACACTCCACACACACACACACTACAGCCCACACACACTCCACACACACACACACACACACTACAGCCCACACACTCCACACACACACACTCTACAGCCCACACACTCCACACACACACACACACTACAGCCCACACACACACTCACACACACACACACACTACAGCCCACACACACACTCCACACACACACACACTACAGCCCACACACACCTCCACACACACACACACTACAGCCCACACACACTCCACACACACACACAACACACACTACAGCCCACACACTCCACACACACACACTCTACAGCCCACACACTCCACACACACACACACACTACAGCCCACACACTCCACACACACACACACTCTACAGCCCACACACACTCCACACACACACACACACACACTACAGCCCACACACTCCACACACACACACTCTACAGCCCACACGCTCCACACACACACTACAGCCCACACACACTCCACACACACACACACACACACTACAGCCCACACACACTCCACACACACACACACACACTACAGCCCACACACACTCCACACACACACACACACACACACTACAGCCCACACACACTCCACACACACACATGCACACACTACAGCCCACACACACTCCACACACACACACTACAGCCCACACACACTCCACACACACACACACATACACACACACACACTACAGCCCACACACACTCCACACACACACACACACTACAGCCCACACACTCCACACACACACACACACTACAGCCCACACACTCCACACACACACACACACTACAGCCCACACACACTCCACACACACACACACACACAGCCCACACACACTCCACACACACACACATACACACTACAGCCCACACACACTCCACACACACACTACAGCACACACACTCCACACACACACACACACACTACAGCACACACACTCCACACACACACTACAGCCCACACACACTCCACACACACACACACACACTACAGCACACAAACTCCACACACACACACACACACTACAGCCCACACACACTCCACACACACACACACACACACACACAATACAGCCCACACACACACCACACACACACACTACAGCCCACACACACTCCACACACACACACACACACACTCCAGCACACACACTCCAGCGGTCCTGGACACAGCCTTTACACAATCACTACAGCGGCGTAAAGCAAACTACACGGTCCTGCAGAGCAAAGTCAGAGCACTGCGGTCACGTTACTCCTGTCATCACTACTGACACACGCTCACTCACACACGCGCGCGTGCACACGCAGACGCTCAGACACACAGACACACGCTCACTCACACACACAACGCACACGCACACGCAGGCGCTCAGACACACAGACACACGCTCACTCACACACACACACACACACACACACGCACACGCAGACACACAGACTCACCCACACACGCGCGCGCGCACACACGCAGACGCTCAGACACACAGACACACGCACATACACACACGCGCGTGCTCACACGCAGACACACAGACACACGCACACACACACACACACGTGCGCACACGCAGACACACAGACACACGGACACACACATGCGCACACGCAGACGCTCAGACACACAGACACACGCACATACACACACGCGCATGCGCGCGCACACGCAGACACACAGACACACGGACACACACATGCGCACACGCAGACGCTCAGACACACACACACACACACATGCGCACACGCAGACACAAAGACACACAGACACACGCACACACACACGCGCGCACACGCAGACACACAGACACACACACACACACATGCGCACATGCAGACACAGACACGCAGACACACAGACAAAATGAGTGCTTTACGAGGACCGCACACAGCCTGCATGTCAGCATCTTCTTCACCCCCCTCCCCACCCCACCCACCCCCCAATAATACACAGTATGATGGTGAGAAAAAGAATTTCATATAATAAAGACATGAATTTCATGATGTGATTGGGATATGTACTCCGTAGTATTTTCCCCTTAGAATTTGTAAGAATTCCCTCAGATACACCAAACAGCGGAAGTACCCAAGTGGCAAAGGAACGCATGTAGTCCCATCCGGTGCTACTGGATCAGGATTAATGTAATGATATCTCCGTTATCTGCATCCAAAATAATGTTTTAACCTTTCTTCTGTGCTAACAGTTTCACATAGAAGGAGACTGCAAATGATCTGCCAGTAGTCTGGCTCTATATGATCACTATCTATCTTTGTAGAGCCAGACGTGCCCCATTGGCATCAGGATCTTCAGTCAGCCACCATGCCATACCACCAAAGACTTGGTGTCTTGACATGACTTTCCAACAATACCAAACATGATTACACTGTATTATGGAGAACCTAAGGTTCACACAATGCTGATCCAGTAGGATATTTTGCAACTGAGCACTGTCTCTTTATCGAAACCTTCTGACTCCTCCTCAACTCAGTAAACACAGCCTGTTTCTCTTTGGGGGGCTGATAAGGGGCACACTTCTGTAACACCACCCTACAAATTCACCAGAAATGATCATTTCACAGCTGTTCTTTCAAAAAAATGCCCCCGGACCCCCTTAGAGGTTTGCAGTTCTCGAGGTCTATGCAACCTCCCCAACACTCAAACTAAAGTTACGCCCTTGCTTTTAAAAACAATGGCCTCGTAAATCCATACATTTGGCAGAAAAAAAAATAATTTCATCTCTAGTGATAAAAGAGAATCAGAAAAAATAAAATATGTGTATAAGGAACAGTTTTGTGTGTGATCTGAGTTTGTGCGCGTGTGTGTGTGTGTGTGCACGTGTGTGTCACGCTTTGGCTGTGTGTTCCCTCTTTTTTGGTTTGCTCATGCCCTCTCCATGCTGGTGTGTGGCAGCAGCTCTCCAGGTGCCACAGGTACTGTCCTGCGCTGGAACTCCCCACCTGCCCTCAGACACACAAGCCCCAGAGAGGACCAGCCCAACAGGCAGGAGTAAGGAAGGCTCACTGCACTGGCTTCTCACTAATTAACCGTCACCGCACAATTCATTCAGCCATTCCTCGCTCTGAAAGAAACTAAACACGTCCTGGAAACACTGTTCAGACAGACCCCGCCGGACGGGAGGTACTGGTTTCCAAACACAAACACAAAAAAACAGCCAAAGCTTACTCAGAGTTTGCATGGGAATTACCATTTTAAAGCATCTTTAACGCTGTGTTTCCTGAAGTAGACACACAGCAAAGTCTGGAACCTTTTTAACAGTGAGCACTTGCATGCCAATCCTCCCAATCCACCAGCCGCCCAACACCTCCCCTCCACCACCTTCTACCTGAGAGCAAGCAAGGACTCACTTTGATCCGCACGTTTTTCACTTAAAGCACTGTGCCTGCATGTGAATAAACAAGCAGGCAAGTATTTCTGTGTGAGCATTTTTTTTTTTTTTTTAAGCATTTAATTTTTCTTAAATGTACGCACCTGAAATTGACTACAATTCTGAATATAATTCATACATGCGATGTGTTCCACACAGGGAAAAGGAAAAGAAAAAAAGAAAAAACCAGACAGGTTAATATCACCTAATATTCATGTATTCAGTGCGATTCCTCCCGCTAAAATGATCTCTCTTCCATCAGCGGGCCGGGCGCCCGGCGGACCCGACCCCCGGCTCCTCACCCATTGTTGGGCAGCGCCTCGGCAGGGGAGGGGCCGCCGCGGCCGCGGTCGGAGCCAGAACGCGCGCTCACCGCCGGGCAAACGCAGACAATCACTCACAAGGCCGGCACTGCTCTAATTAACCTGGGATCTGCCACCTAACTCCTCAGTTCATTTTGAAGGTTAATTGGCTTTGGTGAGAGAGAGGAGAGAGGTTGGCGGGGATGGGGGGGGGGGGGTGGGGGTGAGGGGGGGCAGGGAAGGGGGTGGGGGGGTGCGCTTAATTTCACAAAAGAAATTAAGGAAGCTTGAGGAACATCCTTGGGAAAAACATCCCTCTATATGCGGAGAAATAAATAAATAATAAATATCATCTATCAGGATGGCCCTTTTTAATCTCAGACCTGCCTCGACAAGGCTGTTTATTAAGTCATATTTAACCACGTTTGGAAAAAAAAAAAAAAAAAACACAAAAAAGGGAAAACTGACTAAAAATAACTTGTTTAATTGAGGTCTACAGGTCGTACCGTTTGGTCCAGTAAAGCAAAGATTCTCTCCTTAATTAGTGCCCATAAAGACCTCATTTAAATGTATATAATTTCTTCCTGGTTTCCAAGCCAATTAATTTTAAATTAAAGAAGAATTGGGGAGAAATGAGTGCCAAGGGTTTCACATCATCAATGGAAACACACAACTGCAGAAAAGCAGGAAAAATTTCATCATTAGCATTGATCATACAGAAAAATGTATGCATTGTTGAGCTGCATTATAGCATTATGTAAGCAACATTACAGCTGCAGCATAGTCATTTTATACAGCAAGGCATATCAAAACAAAAGGATTTTTTTCTAAAACGCAGACAGCCAATAGGGATTCTAAGAAAGTGAAGCAGAAATGCTGATGCATTTCAGAGAACAGCTCTCGAATCATGACCCATGACAGTGGGAAACAATGGGACTTCATACCGCGAATCCCCGGATTAAAAAAAAAAAGTGGGTTTCAATAATCAACGCACACTCAATATTTACATGAAACGACTGGTGTGAATTGGCCAGTGGTGATTATTTCGTGTTCTGAAACAGAAAAACGCGAGGAAGTTGAAATGCTTGAGTTGGTTTGGTCTACATTCTCTCCCCCTGATCAAGCGTGTGAAATCAAGGGCACTCTGCGCTTTGGGGGCAGATTACAGAATAATAGCCCCTCTCTGCTGCCTACCCCACTACATCAGAGGGCGAGAGGACAGGGAGTGCAGAGTGAGAGAGAGACAGATGGAGAAAGAGAGAAATATAAAGATATAAAGAGGAGAGTGAGAGAAAGGGAGCGCTGGCTTCAATTGACATTTCAATAAGTGGAACACAGCGTTACCAATCCATTCCCAGCTTTCCTGAAACAATTATTGAAATGGGTACCTTCAGGCCATGTATGTTCGAGTCCCCCAGAGTCTTGCCGGCTGAAACAGTAATTGACTAAATTGTAGAACACATCAGGGCCATTTACAAATTTGCTCAAAATGAATCGTTTAAAAAGAAATGAGGGTGACTCTGAAATTAGCAGAGAAAATGATTGAGCTGTGGCCTGGGAGACCAGGGCTGGGAATTAGAAGCGCTGGCTCTGGAGCTGGCAGCAGCAGCCTCTGAATGGACCGACACACCACCGGGCAGTGTGCTCAGACACAACGCCAGATACAAACACACACGCGCACGTTCAGTAAATACTGCACACGCACACACAACACGTACTCTAACCTGTACCCAAACTAACACACGCGCGTACGTTCATTAAATACTGCACACGCACACACAACACGTACTCTAACCTGTACCCAAACACACACGCGCACGTTCATTAAATACTGCACAGCACACACAACACGTACTCTAACCTGTACCCAAACCACACACGCGACACGTTCATTAATACGCACTGCACACACAACACGTACTCTAACCTGTACCCAAACTAACACACGCACGCACGTTCATTAAATACTGCGCACGCACACACAACACGTACTCTAACCTGTACCCAAACACACACACACACACACGCACGTTCATTAAATACTGCGCACGCACACACAACACGTACTCTAACCTGTACCCAAACACACACACGCGCACGCGTTCAGTAAATACTGCACACGCACACACAACACGTACTCTAACCTGTACCCAAACTAACACACGTGCACATACATGCATGTACAAGTGAGAGCATGTATACATAAACACACACACACACACAGAACCAGGACGGGGAAGAGTGTAGTGTGCCTTTAGATCACACTAGCAGGGCATTCATAGATGTGTTTCTATCTGTCTCAAAATAGCTGCAGAGCAGTGTTTAATATCGCATTAAACTTGTTAGTCTTTGATGTATTACTGTGCCGAGTGCAAATTCCTCTTGACTGCTTTTATTTTCAAGCATATGTACGCCATATAACTTTATAAAGGACTGAATGTGAGAAAGAATGGCTGAAAAAATATCAGAAAAAGAAAATATAGCAAATATTACTTTTCATGTGTGCTCATGTACCGGTTAAACATAGTTACGGAAACACCTTAAACCCATTCTTATAAAAAACATAAAATGTGTTTTATGCACGGGACAGAAAAACACAATTTTTCCAGAAGGAACGATGTCAGTGAGTGAATTGCTTCAAACACAGAGAAGGAAACGAGTACAATGTAGCAGATCTGGGGACATGGTCCTAAATTGGTTTTAGTGTTTACTGCTGCAAGGTGTTTGAAAAATAGAAAGTGATCTTCGAAACGCGTTACAGATTGTACTCATTTCCTAAGTACAATACCAACAAATTATATGTTAAAGGGCCTGTCAATTTTGATTGATTGTTCTGCAGAGGCTGTGTTGATTTTTGCCTTTCATAGCCACCCACGGCTCCCCCTCCCCGCGCCCATCCTTGCGGCTCCTAGCACCCACCCCCCACCCCCGCCCCCCCTCCCAAAGCCCTCCCCGCCAATGAGCAGTAATTATCAAACCCATCAACTGTGCTAAGTTCTGGTGGATTGCAAATTCATATTTAATGATGAGTTTAATGATTTACTCTCGGCCACTGTGGCATCTGGGTCTCAGATTTCCGGGCGTCCCGAGGTCCACTGCTGACTGGCCTTGTGTCCAAACAGTGTGACTTCAGGGCAGTCAGGAGCACGAGGTGTCCACTCTTTATGATGTCATAAAGGCAGCTGTATGACACTCTGGGTTCTCCCCTTTTTCTATATTTGAGGCACAATCACAATCAGATTACACTCTCACATATTTTAATATATATTCTTACCATGGGAATCAATGAATTATGCCTATTAAAACTGCATTCGATTTTATTACCAAGTCTACAAATACAACACTTCGATAGTAAGAAATTAAATAACATTTTTGACGTTATGCTGGCCCCTGATTTAGCAGTTTCCCTCCAGAGTCACTGTCTCTCTGATCAGTTAAAAAGCCCCAGTCAGCATTTAGCTATCTAAACAGCATTTAGCTTCTCTCTCATAGTGACGCATGCGGTGTTGCCACATTCCCAGTGACCAGGGATTAAGGTCTGGATGAAAGTGAGACACAGTATAGAGTATTGTGTACAGTGAAATAATGGTACATTCCGAGAATGGTATGGCGTAAAATAGGGTAATGTAGAAACTAGTATACAGTGTAATACAGGGTAATGTGGAAAATAGTGGACAGTAGACAGTTGAAAACAGAGTAATTTTGCAACTGGCATATGAAAAATGCTACATAGAGTAAAAGACACTCACACAGATCTGAAGAGGCTCAGGCAGGAGGCCCATCCAGGACTGAGCTGTGGAACAGAAGAAAGAAAGGAAACATCAGCTGGCTCAGATAACCCAAAAAAAAACTTCCTTTCTGACTTTTTGCAGTGGATATGAATTACTGTGCACAACACGCTCGCTCCACAGTGCCCATCACGCTCAAAAAGGACCGGACGCTTTATTCATTTTCGCAAATGAAAAGCGCTCTGTAGGCCCGTTCCTGTGTGTTCACAGAGCAGAGGCCAGGGACGCATGTGGGGAGCGTGGGGCCGATGGACAGACGGACCGAAATATCGATATAAATGTCATAAAACACTTTCATTTCGGCGTGTCCACCATTGTTAAGGGCACCCCTCGAAATGAGCGCAGCCACTGGCTATTCCAGAGCATTGTCCAGGTAATCTTTCTTTAATGGAAAATTTGCCACATTATTGATCCACAGCTTGTAATGCCTGCCAGCTACACTCCAATCACTGGGCTGTCAGAACCATTAAAAGGCTTTCTGCGTTTCCCCGCGCGATGCGGTGGCATGCCGGCCTCCTGCCGCCGCCGTCCCGTCTCCTGTTGATTACATCAGCACATGCCACCACTGTGCCTTCACACAGAGAGCCTCAGAGGCGGTGGGGTCGGCGTGCCGCCACATGCACCATAGCATGGAGCAGAGCCGTGCCTACTGGTGGGGACAGGAGAGGAAGTCTCCGGAACCTCACAATGGCCAGAGACACCATGTGCCATCAAACGCTGGCAAACTATGAACCAAATGATAGACTTCCAGTCCACTGCAAAACACAGGCTTGCCTTCAAATGAGAGAACAGGCAGGAGATCTCCATGCATTTTGGGGGATAACGACCAGCCCCGATTACACATTTGTGTATTACCTGATGGACCCAACCATTAAAACAATAAAAAATATTAAAAAGCCAAAAAATATGTGTTTCTGTCTGTTCTATTAGACTCCAGTGCAAGAGAAAGAAGTAGTTTTTTTAGTCATTAGTGTTTTCTTTCCTAGCTTAAGCCATTCAAGCCACTGTGTACCATTTCAGCTGACTGTGACTCCTCTCTTTTGACCAATAGAAAGGTTAAACTTAAATGCACATAAATGTGACTCAAGACTAGAAGATGAAGTACCAGGTCAGCAAACTGAGTGAGTTAAAAAATATATATATTTAATTCCAAGCTTTATTTATAACACTTTGCTTTCATATGGTTTCCATGACATTTTGTGCTTGCTTCATAGACCTACAGTTAATCACTATCAACCCTTTAAGGTCAAAAAAGGAGTTTAAAGTTTCTTACTTAAAAAAAACAAAATGATTATAAACTATGTGTACATGTTGCAATTAACTGTTGATAACTGTGAACTAGTACTTGACCTAGTGAACCATTCATATTGTATGAACTCATACCTCAAAATCATTTTTACACTTAACGTAACTCCTAAGCCTATTTGTCTGAATTGGCTGTTAGGTTACTCTCAAGAGCAAAAGTGCCATTCTGTGATAACTGGCTGGACAGCAGTGCTTTTTAAGACTGGAGGGAATCTGGACGTTACTGTATTCTGGTGTTTGCAAGGTTTGCAGTCAGTGATAAGGTTGCCTGGCACGACAGCATATGCCTCTCGCAGCTAAATTTGACTGCTTTAAGTAGGTTATTAAGCGCACAATAACCGTTTAATTGGTATAAACTTCCTGGCCGTCTTCCTCATTTATACACTTTAATTTGAAGTTTAATTTATGGGGCAGCACCCGCTTGGTTGTGTCATTGAGACGTGCGACACATCAACAACAAGGCAGAAGCACAGAGAAATGCTGCAGGTTGGAAGCCTTTCGATGGTCACCCATTGAGAGTGTTAATTGCCCTCATAACAGAAATTACGCTGTAGATGATACATATTACAAGGCGGGGGCTGTGGTAACTAATGAATGCCAGTGTGTACCCAGCTCAAGACGACAACCTCGACCTGTGGCTACACCTAAGTGCTACGTCACATGACCTTTTTCATTCTGTTATTTTTAGTGATTCTTATTTCTAGCAGCAATTCAATCTGATCACCAAGAAAGACATTCTCGTTTATCTGTTCAGTTTCAGGACGTTTCTACGAGGCCTGCTTGCTCGGTCCACAGCTTGGTTTCGCTGTAAGTAGGCCAGAACCAGCGAAGATGGTTCACAGCGAGTGCTCACTTGGCAGGATTTAAATAAAAAATAAAAAAACGAGAATAATGGAAAACTACCCAGAACATGAACTCAGCAGTTCAGCCCGGTGGAGATGAGTGGAGCTGGGGCATGGGAGCAGGGTGCCCCAGGACAGGGCTCTGTTCGGAGCGGACAGGGAGGATCTGGGCATTAACCCCACGCTCTCTGGGATATCAACACACCCTTTTCAAGCCTTTGAGATCGCCCAAAAATTTTTCAGCTGACATTTCCCTTATACAGAACCATCTGGTGGAAGGATACGGTAGCCCCTGTACTTCGCTGGCTGGGGACCGAGGGATGGTGAATCAGTGTAGGGCCTGACATAGACGACGGGACAGATTTCAAAGCACAGGCGCAGATGGACGATTGCGGGGGGCAGGAATAATAGGGGTGAAGGACCAACTCCTCAACATTTTTTAAGTACCATTCAATGCAGCACCCCCGCCGCCCCAACACCCCGAAAAAAATCAAGAAATATTGTGTCCATACGGTGGCGATTTCCTTTATGGTGCGGATGCATAACTAAATACAGAAATATATACAGCGAGTGGGCTGGCTCAGACTGGCTGGCCAAGTGGGGCAGCTGTTATGAAAAGGGCTATTTATCACTGTCACCCCATCTCAGGTTTTATCCCTCTCTGCCCGGGAGCGTTGTCACTAGGCCGCACAGGAACAATGAGGCTCACCCCCCTCCAATATACACATATGCACTCACACACACACACGCACACACGCACACACATATGCACATGAAACACCCCTCCAGCACACCTTTCATTTTCCACTCCGCTACTCTATTGATTACAGCTGCAATTACCCACTAATCTGCACCAGTGTATTAAAAAGAAGAAAAAAGCCTTCCTTTGTTGGACAATAACTAAACATGGCCGGACGGCAAACACCACCGTTTGGCCTGAGGGGACAACAAGAGCCCCCCCCCCCCCCCCCAAAAAAAATATCCCCCTCCTGCACCCTCATCATCATTAGCAGCCTTAGAATAGGACTGCTCCTCAATTAGCCTGCTGCTGCGAAGGGATTGGAGGGGAATGAGGTCACATGGTTACATCTGACATGGGTCAGTCTATCCACTTTTAGCAGTCCGTTCTGCCTCCAGCTCTAGAGGAGCGATAATCAATGTTCTCTCGCACATAAGTGTTGCACATCATTGCTGCATTTAATTTTTTTTTCTTTTTGCAGATTATAATCCTGAGAATGTAAAATGGATTGTGCGCAAAGCATTGCGTGTCTCCGGAAGCAGCAGAATCAGGAGACTGCCCTGCTCCAGAGCAGCGATGCTAGCTAAAGGACGGGGAGATGTGCAGATGACCTCACACAGCAGCGAGCGCGAAGGCCACTGGAACGGAACAGAAAGCCCCATGCATCAAACGTATGAGGGCCAAAGAACTCTTAACACCCCATCCTGGATCGCTGACTACGAAGAGGGGCAAACTAAAAATGGGTGTGATGCCAGAAGGGGGATTTGGAGGGCAAGTGCTGCCCTGCCTGTAAGAGGGCACTAAGGTCAGCGCTAGTCTCCGAGCCTACACTGCCCCGTGCCGCCTACAAAGTTATGGCATCCAAGGGCAGGAGCTTCTCGCCGGTCTAATGAATTGCTTGCTTAACCACTTCCACGTCACCAGTCTTAATTCCTATTAATTCAACATAATAGCTATCCACTCATCCGGAATTAACGACACCCAAGCAGAAACCCCCCGGTCTCGACGGATGGTAAACAGCCACCCTGGCGAAATCCATATGCTTTGAATATGAATATAATAATTGCTAAAAATGCATAACCCTTGCATAAGACCCCCATCACGTCCGTTTTACACCTGTATTACATTTTCGCCTTCAATCAGCAGGTTTCTGCAGACATGGCCTTCCCACGAGAAGCAGGAAACTATTACAGGGAGCCACAACTCATTTGCAGAAAGATTGGAGATCACACAGCATCCGAAAGAAAAAATGTAGACGAAGCAATGCAAGGGAAGATTTATTTCTTTTTCCCCCCCACCCTCCCCTCAAACATTACTCTCCAGTTTATATTCAGGACTTCAGCAAAAGAGCCAGAATGTTTAAAATGTGATTATTTTCACGGTGGAGCCCCACAATGGGCACGTAGCGTTCTGCGCGGTTCACTGTGGCCAGCACGTCCAAACGCGGCGCGACACAAAATCTATATTTCCGCCGGCAATGAAGCTGGCGACCTCTGCCTTGACTTGCGGCTTCGCGGTTCGAGGCCGTTGACCCTCGAGTCGGAAGGCACGTGACCTCACAAACATCAACTAGCTGACCTCCCTCAACCCTAAATTTACACGAGGTGGAGACCCGTTCAAGGTGAACCTCGTCAGCCGCGCCCCAGACGAGCCAAACCGTGCGGGGGCGCGGTGAACTCCATTAGGGCCCGCACCGAGGGTCCCCGCGGCCCCTGCCGCCACGCTGCCGACAGAGGCACCCCAAACACTGCGTCAGAAACCGGAGAGCTGTCCACTTTTCTTTTTTTTTTTTTGGGCATATCCTTCACAGCATCGCAGAGGGACCCCCTGTCGAAGACAGCTCCGGGAGAAAAGTGACACGAGCTATAAATCAAAGGGAGGGCTAGTGTCCTGCTGGAGGGCATTAAACAGACAGCCTACAGGGCCCATCCCCACCGCCTCCACCTTCCTGCCAGACCCGCACCGCCGCTGCAGAGCCACAGCACTCAACACCAACGACAAAAGAAAAAAAGGCAAAACATTAAAAAATCCCAAATATAAATAATTCTGAGCATCTTTTTTAATGTGTAAAAACAAGAGGAAATTGAGCCTTTGGCTGCAGGAGAATCACTGTGAGCTGATGGGGGGTAAAAGACATCCCCAGATGAAAGTAGATTTTGAAAAATTTCCCAGCCCGGGGGGTCTGTTTTTTTAATGAGCCGAAACTTTAAGTATTGCATAATAAATAATAAAAACTGATAGTTCATTTAGCTTTCACTGTACCTCATGGTGAACCCATTATGATCCATTACTCTTAATGTCCGTGGCGTGAGCAGTAAGTATGGATGAAGTAAACATAATATTGGCACCAAGGGGGAAAAAAACAAAACAATAATCAACATGAACAGCAACAAAAAAATACCAGGACTCAATGTGCAAGGGCTGATATGTTTTTGAAGATAAATATGTCTTATTTATATTTTAAAGCAGGGAAATTTTTAACAGTACAGACACCACACCATCCCACAATACTCTTAGAAAATAAAGGTGTAATTTAACACATAAGAAAGTTTAGTTTTAATATATTTTAAATGATTTAGAATTGCATAATAAAGGTGTAATTTAACATATAAGAAAGTTTAGTTTTAATATATTTTAAATGATTTAGAATTGCATAACATTTTGCACAGCTTTATTTTAGCTCATGGAACACTAGGAAAACGAATTTGTGAACAACTGAGATGTTACAAGGCACAGTTTGCAAAGAATGGAGACAGGTAACCCTTAAAAGACATGAATTTGATTGTTTATTGATCTCTTTATTCCTTGCCCTGGGTTAACACGCTGTCCGATTTAAAGGTAGGAGGGGTTAGAGCCTGCCAGGGGTGGGGCTATGCTACGATAGACAGACACTTCAACCACCCGCTGCCCGCTGCCATGGCAACCCTGATTGGCACAGCAGGCAGGCAGGCAGCCTCTCTCTGTTCAGCCGTTGTGAAAAAAGAAGAAAAAAGATGGAAAGAGGAAAAAGGAAAAAAGAAATATGTAGCCACTTGTAATCCCTACCAATCTGCTTAGTAATGAGAACATTTTACCCCTGGGTGAAAAGATCTGCTATAATAGATTTTTAATAGCTTTCTCCCCCTACCCCAACACACACACACACACACACACACACACCCCACACCCAACAAAAAACACTTCCAACACTCAATAGCACAATGAGGAAAAAAGGTTGCAATTCCAGCTTCAATGGTATGGGGTCAGCAATCATAATTTGTGGGGGGAAAAAAATAAAAAATCAAACCTAACTATAATAGCAAATCTATTTTCCTGATGCCAATTTATTTATTTATTTATTTATTTAGCAAAGGCTCATGCAACACAAAGAGAGACATCTCAATTAAAAATATGCCGTATTTTTCCACTACTACTGATGTTGGGGCATGGGAAGGGGACAGTCTTTCGGTGTACAGAGGAGGGTTAGGAGTGTGTGCGGTGGCCACAGCTGGAGAACGAAGCAGACCTTGGTTAAAACTACACTCACAGTAGCGTGACTGTCCCTTTTCACTGGCTACCAATGTCCATTTGCTGTACAACAGCCCATTGATAAAGCCAGCTCACTCCACACTAGAAGGAAGAAATCCGTGCCATAAAAAAAACAGGTCCCGTCCGATAGATACCGATCCAAACTACTTTTGAGGATCAACCCACACCTCTCACATGATTCATTCTGCACCGGGGACACCTCCACTCATCGCTCTGATGACAGTACAAAGAAATAAATGAATAAAAATGAAAATAAATAAAGAAATAACACCCCACAAGGGTACAACAACCCAGCCTTCTCCCACATAACACTATAAAACCAGGCCAAACCCCAGGGTGTCTTCATTAAGATCGCCATTTCCTCACAGTCCAATGTGTTAAAAAAGCCATTTAAAACTAGTGCAAGCATGACTATACGCTGTAGATGACTAAATGTAGTCACGTTGACCTTTGTCAAAATGCCAGTCCCAAAAGTCTCCTTTCTGTGCAGTTTTCATTAAATGTGAAGTATATCTTGTAGACGATGATAGTAAATATAGGAAGGAAAGAAAATATTTTTCCAGTACAATCAAGAAGTACTCTTGCTGTAGAAGTTCTCCACGGCACCGCATTGTGGCAAAGTAGACTGTAGTAATTAAGGGAGGGATTGTATTCGTGAGGATATCTTTATTGAAATGACTTAATCTGCAAAGACCTGAATTGAGATTTGACAAGGTATCATTTTATAATTTGGGTGCACAAAAAAAATACAATTAATTTTTTTACAATTTAAACCAGTCATATGTGCTTCAATTACTGAATAATTCAGCATTAAACATGAGAATTTCACTTAAAACGAAAAGCACGGCTTTCATGTAGAACATTAAAATAAAGAGAAAGCAGACTGTACAGGCCATGTAAGAGATCTACAGTCATATCTGGTTCAAACTACATTTAATATCCATATATAATGAGATTTGCATATTGCACAGCTGAAAGTGTCTTTTACAAGCCCTTCATATCATCTTTGCATCAGACAATTTGACAATAGACAGAACACTACACGTATCACAAAGCATGCATTTAAAATGATTCTAACTTTTCCAACCATCACTCACTCCATGTCAGTAATGGATTCGGCATCCTCGACTACCTCTCAAACACCTGCTGCCACTCGAGCACACCGCCAGATATCTTAGCGAGGTGCACCAGTGGTTAGTCTGAAAACACGGTGATAACCTCCACCGAATTAGCCGCAGGGGTTATGCATACAATAATTGTTTCTGCCAACCTCATACATTTGGGTGTCACCGCAAAATTAATGTGATTTTTCTTTCTAAATAATAGATGATGGGAAAGGACGGGAGAGAGGGCCCGGCGCTCGAAGATGAAAAGCACCTGGAAGGAAACGTGCGCGCCTACCTTGAAAGAGAAGACGTGAAGAAGAACAAAAGTAGCTCCACGTGCACGTGCTCTTCTGTGACGACAGAGCCGCTGAGGACAGACAGTGTGTACCAGAGGTTCCTGGCACTCAGTACCGTCCAAACAGGCAGTGCTGCCATCACCAGAGCAGGCACTGACTGAACCTGCCGTTTTAAGAAGCTACAATCTCATGAGAAGTCACTACTGTCATAAAAATCTAAAATTGAGTCATTTTTTCTTGATACAGTACAAACTTACAGGAAGTACCTACTACTGCGATACATTTGTTATTATGACGGCTCTGTGAATCACAATAATACCACACCACTGATCAAAGAAGCGGGACAGGCTGTTGTTGAGAAGGGGAGACCATATGAATTAAGACAATGAAAAAAGGAGCCAGACAAGGATATTCACTGCACGTGATGACCAAATTATCTTCTGTACTCTGATGGTGAAACCCAAGAAGAAAAAAAAACTGTCTTGTAGCAATCCACTGCGGTGTTCAAGTCATTTTTCATTACTTAAGATTTAAACAGTATTAGTATTTAAAGATTTCAGCTTGGCACAAGTCATTAACATGTAATTGAACTTGCAAGAAAGAGCATTTAATCCTTGGTTGATTAATACCTTATCTTTGGGAGGCCATTCATTCACTCAATTACAGACACGAGGTTTGATTGCATGCCCCTTACAGGACATTGATCTGTCAGCGAAGTGCAGTTGCATTTTCCGTTAATTTAGAGTAACAGGTTTGCAGCTCTGATACCTAAGACTGTTGACCGGGGTTATGTGTAATGCTAAGCAGCTGTTTAGGCTAATGCAGTCCCCCTGCAGCGTGCCGCAGCCCAGAACACCGAGCTCTGGACGCGGGCGCAACACGATCGCGGCCGGCAGGGCTCGGGTTTCACCCGCTCCCGTCAGCCTGTAATCGGCGTGAAACAAAGCCCGTGCCCGCGCCCGTCCTGCGCCATTCTGCGCTCCGAGCCGCGCCGCCGGCGCACCGCCCTGCCCAAGGGGTCAATGGGTAATTAAGGCGTGCCAACCGGAGCCGCCCCCGTGCCCCGCTCTCTGAAATCACAGGCGAGGTGGAGGTTAGATATGAAAGGGAAGAGCCGCGTCTGACGCAGAGTGCGCTACAGAGCCCGATGCGGAGGGTAGTGTTCCACTCCCCCCTCCCCCTCCGTTTGTAAACAATCTCCATTAGTGGCTATTAAGTCTCGTTAGTGATGATTAGTGCCTATCTGTGATGAGGACATGGGATTAGAACTCCAGACATCAGAATTTATTCGGTTGCCCTCGCAATTAACCAGATTATGCCGCACTGTGCACCTCCCCACACGGCTATGGCCATGGCCAAGCCCATTCAGCACTCTGTTCATCCCAGCCGGCCTCGTCTTCTCTGCTACATCACTGCATGTCTGTCTTCACAACCACACTAAAAACAAGGGGGACCCCATTACACTAAAATGCACAATGTGGACTAAGGAAAATAAATTCCTGAACTGTGCAACGCAAATGACACTGTATCTCCATTCACACTCTCCGTGTGCGTATCTACGTGCAGAGATACCCGCTGGGCTGCTCGGATCCCTGGAAAGTCCCTTGGTCAGCGCTGACCGCAGTGAACGGAAACATGATCATTAAAATCCCAAACCCCCTGACCTACTGTCTGGTCCTGGCTCATCCCTTATAATTATCAACTGCAAGGGGGCAAGAGGTCCATTGATTTCCATGTAATACAAGAAATTATGACTTTTGCCTAATTGTTACTGAAAGAGGAGGAGACAAGGGAAGGAAATCAAGGGCCCTGATTAATGCTTCCAGCAGCACCGCGCCGACGGGGAGGGGGATCAATACGGCAGTTTGTCACAGGCTCTCGGAGGGCAGCGGCGTGGAGCGCGGCCTGCAGAGTAGCAGGTCTGCCCAGTCAGCACTGCGCATTATCAGAAATCAAACCCCCGAGCTTGCTGGGAGGAGAGGCGGAGAGGGACAGGTCCTGAACGAAGGCCACACTCGCTGTCTGGTAATTAAAAACCATTTTATCAGTCCTGTGCTCACACCGGCCCCTCTCGCTCAATATTGACAACCCGCTGGGCGGTGAGGGAACGCTATATGACTTTAAACATACGAGCTGCGGTCGTTTGACTTTCTGCACAAACAACAAAATTAAAACAGGACGACAGGAGAAAATAAAGATGAAAGAAAGAGGATTTCATTTTTGACTTTCGGAAGAAAATTCACAATCTGTCACTTTTATTGTAGCTGCACTATGACTGAATTCTGGAGGCTGCACAGTCAGAATTACAAGAACAATGTGGATATAGCAGCAGTTTCCCATAAGAGATTTGGACTTCTAACTTTTACTGTACATGTATTGAAACATGCTCCAACTATACAAGAACCTTCACACCGAGACATCTTCTGGTGCACAAAGGAAATGCAACCTAACAACAATATCTGCTCTCACACTTTTTAAAAATAAATTACAATAGATATTTACATGCAGTCATACAGTACACGAGGTGCCCTCGGCATGCTTTGTGTAGCCTACACGACCGAAGACCAGGGTGAAGGCTCAATTACCTGCACTTGTTGGTCAGGGGAGTGTCACTCTGGGGGCCTGCACTGGAGAGAAACCTGTAGGACTGCAAGCAGATTCTGCCTCACAATACATGTCAGGAGCCTGAGATGCACAATCAGCATGTCATCAACATGCATTAATACTGAGCCCCCTCTTTTTCTTTGTACAGGAAGTAGACAGTGACAGGTCCAGCACTGGTGTGCACAATCTCTGTTGCTCCAACCATGAGCCAGGAACCTAGCCCATAGGCCAGCGTAGGAATACCTGAAAAAGACATTGTACCTTAAGAAAAATGCCATACTGTATAGCCATGTCCATAAACAGAATACATAAAATAGACCAGAAATATTATAAACTCCTACGAGAAAAACTGAATAAATAAACCAAAAAAGCTGATCAGCCTAAATCAAAATGGTTCGAATAGACATTTACTAACAAAGATTGTGCTACTAACCCAGATTGATTACTTTTAGCGCAGTGAAGAACGAGTTTTCCCATGCCAAGTCTTGCCGGGGAGCTTTGGTGCAGTGGTATTTAATGAATGGGAAACAACCTGTTCGGAGAATGTGGTAGTTGGCGCCTGGCACCTCCCAGTTGAAGTTTGACAGTCCGAAGTGGTCATTGGAGACGGCGCTGTAACGCACGCAGAAGGAAGTCCATGGCGGGAGTTTGCGCTGCAGCAGGTGACGCGTTAACACCTCGGATGCAGCCGGACGTGGCCCAGGGTTCCAAAATATCCCACGAAACAGCAGGACGTTCACAAAGGTCTCGTGCATCCGCTTGAAAACCTCTCTCATAGCTGTAATCAAAAACAGATACACACGAATATCAAATATCTTAACGTGTTCTTTATTGATACCTCTGGCTCTGAGAAATACAAGAAGCTGAAAAATACAGGGAGTGCGTTATATTGCACTGATATGTCCTGCAGCAAGGGCAAGCTGTTTGGACACAAATTGGTTCGTGAAGTGAGGCAGCCGGTGCCTTTGCTTCCTTCTCCAAAGACCACAGTCAAGTGTTCAAAGGAAATGATGATGTGAACGTTGCCATCGAGCCAAAACACATTTTCAGAGTCGATACTTCATTCCATTAGCCGTGGCTGTAACGCACATTAAATACTTATGAATGCAAGTTGCTGTTTAGCAAGATAAACTGCGGTGATTGTAATTAGCTAAATGAGTTTGTCTTACAATGCATGTGATCTATCTAGCTAAGCATCTGGCTAGCAACAAGACCGTGTATTCTTTCCGTTTAGAATTGTTGTGGTTATACACGTAATTAGCTGCCAATGCCTTGCTTTCTCTGTTTGGTGTCTGTAGATTTAACTGTTGTCACGTTCCATTGGCTAGAGTGGACCTAATCTCTACTCGAACTACTGCTGAGGTCAGACCACATCACACAGTCCAATTTGACAGAACCACTTTCAGGAAACAGGAGGCAATATCCTGACTCCCGCAAAGCCGACTGAAAAATGTTCAACTGCAAATGGGCAACGATAACATTTCTTGTAACGTACTTGACTAAAACAATTTGAACGCAGTCGTATAAACAAATAAACAGAACATAGACCTGGCCAGAAACTTCAGTAACAACTGAAACTACTTGACGCTAACAGTTATTATAATTTGCTCGCTACCAAAACAGCGAGTTGTTTAGGGAAATAGTTTTAAGCACAACGTTAACAATAGCGCATGTCCATTACAACAAGTAGAGGGTTCACTAATTTCCCCACATTTGACTTAGCATTATTAACCGATTGTGGGGGAAAATGAAACGTTTCATCGGCAAACTGTTAGTTAACTAGTTTGCGAGCAAGTAGGCGGAAAATTCGTAGCTTTTCCACGTGCCAACTCCCAACCATGTAAAATACGGACTCTTATCCAGTATCAAATGCTAAGGGCAAAAATATCTGTACCTCTTTCGTAAGAGCTTCAATGCTCTTTGGTTTGGTGTCCCCTGCTTACTTTCTCCGACTGGAAACAAGGTACAAACCCTTTCTGTTCCGTTAGCATCCGTTTTCACTGCACTAGGTGTCTGAAGTTTCATAAAAAAAGACGGCAACATACACAGCTTTAATATGATTTCTGACCCCAAGTATATCGAAATTATACACTTATGATCCAATAAAGTATTTAAATTAGCATTACAATCCCCCTGTACATATTGGTGTATGACACGGGCTACTGAAGTGAATTAAATGTCATCATCAGGCGAATACATTGTGCACCTGAACAGATCATAAAGTTAATTTATGTATTTCCATATTAAATGGTTACACTCTGTTAACTACTGCTAAAATAAATGGAAATACTGTTGTGTTTTGAGCTGGCAAATTAATTATAAACTATTATTTTAGATAGGTGCAAGTGTCTCTTTGAGTGATATTCTGGTGTGGTCTTAGCATATTCTCTTTTCTCTCACCCTGACATTGTTTATTCAGTCAACCAGCTCTTGGTGTCTTTCTTTAGGTTTTTAAGGTGGATAGTATTCAGACCCCATGCGTGTTTCAAAACTGAAGATCTACATGACATCACATGAAGATGAAACAAGAGGTTTTGAGGACACATATTACTGTACATATAAATTGCATATCTTTATTGTGAGGTATGAGGGTGTCTGTGCCCTGTTTCCATTATATATACACTCTGTATCAGAGGTGACCTTGGTAATTCCACTCTTGCCTACTACAACTCTAACTTCCATCAATCACTTTAATTCCAGTACTGGATAAATAAAGTAATTAAGGGACATTGCATCAAATGAAAAGCGGGTTGTTCTGATGAACTCTTAGTCACATTAATCAGGAAAAATAGCATCAGGGACCTTCAGCAAAGTGAATTATTTTCTCATACACGTGCGTAAGTGCATACACACATATGTTCCCTTTGTATCCAAGCCTTTTTCCACACATCTTTCACTCATATTCAGTGAAATATGTCCATAGAAAAGCAACAGCTCTCTTACTTTTCACATGTCACTCTAGATAGAGAAAAGAGCGAATTCTGTACCTTTGGGTTATCACAGTAATTATATGGACAATGGATACACACAGTACACTCTGTAACTCAGTGGGCTGCTGGGCTATACAGTAAGTAGCAAGTTTACTCCCATCCCTCTGCTGCGGATGGTCAGGTTTAATGACTGCAGACCACTCTGCGGAGCACAGAATTCTTTCAGCCAGAGCAAGAACATTGTGCCATCCGAGGTGGGAGCGCTCGCTTTCCTCCCATTTCCCCTCCTTTTTTATTGCATCTATGCCTATCATATTATTATTTCTCCTTCAGAATAACTATTAGTTCCTAATAAAGAAGAAAAACTGTCCCTGTCTTGACCCTTTCCAGCCAACTAGCTTGTGATTTACTGAGCCTGCCGCTGCAGAAGGGCTACAGATGGACCTTGACACTGGTTCAGTTAATGCTTTGCCGGACAATAAATAACATGTCTCGGTGGACGAGGTGTACCAGGTTCGCCAAGCCTGAGTCTTACAAAGCCGTCCCAGTCCACACTCTCTGTATGGGTTCCTTTCTGCCGTGATTAGTCGAAGTAAAAAACGGTTGCCGTTTGCAAAAGAGATCGGCTCATTCCTGTGTCCATAGATGTCCCTTGAGAGCAGCACCCCTCATAAAACCTTTCAGCATTTCCTGTGAACAAAATAAAGCACACAACCCCAGAAAACGGGAGGAAAGAGAGAGAGGTAGTGGTCAGTGGTTAAACAACGGGTGAATAAAGTGTTCTTATAAGAGAGTGCTCCCTGGTTTAAAAGTCCCATTATTTGGCTTGTTACGATTATATTTCCCTCTTGGCACTGAGAGTGATGTGCTTGCCTCCATTACATAAAACAGGCAACCAAAACTGCAGAAAATAAATTGGTCTCATCCAAAACTTGAGCTAATAGCAGAATATAACAAAATTGTATAATTAGCCGAGGTTTTACATAAGTTAGGAATCCCAGTTCTGCGATTAAGGTGCATTAAGATTGTGTAGCACAGCCCTTAGTGCCATTGCATAATCCAAGGTGCTTTTTCTTCTGAAGTGCAAGAAAAAAAGAAAGGAAAAAGAAACTACAATCGTTAGTTCATTAAGGCCTTACCTTAAAATTGGTCTCTCCTTGCATATTAGGAGCTGATATCTCCTGATGAATGACCAAAAGATTCTGAGCAAAGGTCAGCAGAGCTCCCAAGAGACGCTCTGCGATTGTTCTGTTAATGATACCCCCCAAACAAACGAGTTTACTAATGACTCCCCCTGCTTGCTTCAAAAAAAAAAAAAACAAAAAAAAAAAACAATCACCTCCTGGTTTGGATGGCAGCACTGGAGGCAGTTTAATGAGTATTTTCAACCTGAGAGAGCAGCGATCTTTGGGGAGAAATGAAAGATGGGGTAGTATTTTAACTTGTCAACCCAAGGATTTGTGTAATAAATATCTTTTATTAATCAACTCCATACAACATGCCGATGCTTTGAGTAATTTACAAGAACAATTGGACAGTGCTTAGCATTCTATTCCCCTGATGAGTGGTATCTTGGACTGATTTTTTTCACTCTCTCAAGTCCATGTGAGTATTTGTCTCCAATGGAAAAGGCCTTTCTTCTCCATAGCCTCTTTTACTTTCTCCTGCCTCTGCCTTCTTTTTTGTAAATGTCCTCTCCCTCCATGTTGGATTGTGGTAGTTAAAGTCAGTTCAAGGGCAGAGCTAATTCACAACAAAGAAAACAAACCAATAATACCTCCTGAAGATTTCTTGGGTTTCAAAATCAGTTGATGCTCCAGGCTAGCATATACTTCAAAACTTGCAAAGGAAAATACATCACTATGAGTGAGGCATTATCAAGAGGAAATAAAATAAACAGAATAGGCATATAAGGCTATTCATTTTCCCATTTAGCTAAGCCTTTGTTCTTTTTATAAGAATTTCATAAAGCACAAGGAAAGAAGGTTTGAGTCTTTGCAAGAGGTTTCTGAATCTCTGTGATCTGCCTGGTCAACCCCCAAGATGCCATGGTGTTTCAGGGTGAGTGGTAGTGGGACCTTGTGGGGAATAGGGGGTCAGAAGTAATTTGAAAATTGACCAGATGAAATGGTGGACATATTGTGCCTTCCTCCTTATATATACTGGTACTGTACCAGCCAAAATAAAGGGACCACTTATATAAATGAGGGATAAAAGTATATTTAAACCATGCGTTTCCACAAAAGTGTGATTCCTGAGTTAACTGAGCAATTCACATCTCAGCATAGAGTACAAAAATGGTGGGCAGGTCCAGATTCCCATTATTTTGGCTACCAGAGCAGCAGGCTTTCCAGTGATGAACACTGCTAAATTTGCTGATGCTTCAGAAGGAACAGTAGCTAAGGCGATGGGAGTCTGAGGGTAAGACATGATTAACTAGGGGCAACCGTGGTTGAAATCACATACTATTTAACCATGACGTCAGTGCATTACTTTGAGATTCAAGGCAAAACAGATTAGCAACTCTAAGCAACCTAGATGTGAACTGGCAGTTTCATCAAGAGCAGTCAGTCAAGAACTTCACAGAGATGGACAGAATGGTTAGTGTTCCCTTTATTTTCACAGTTACCAGTATATTGGTAGGTTCGTGTATTTATATCATAGTCAAGAGGGAAGGAATACATTTATATCATAGTCAAGAGAAAAGGAGAGAATGGATGGAATGTGTGGGTGTGACCATAAGCTTCCCATAAGACCTGGGTCTGATAAATCCCTCTAGAGAAGTCTGTGGGGGAGGCAAGCCTCCTGTTGTATATCTGCTTTGATATATTTAAGGTTTTAATAAGCTACAGTCTATTAAAAACTGCACCACATGGACTATGCTGCATTGAATTACTCATAAACACAAAGTGTTTTTTTTTAAAGCCAAAATTGTTGATGATCAGCATGTCATTCCAGAAACACACTTGTACAGTATGTAATAGATCACTTTTTTTACACTAGGCACTGGGAACCTCAGGTGACCTGGAATGACCCATCTTCACTCGTGAAATGATATCTCACTCCAGCAACCTGTCCTGGGTGGGTCTGTATATTCATTCAGCTGTCCTGGACCTTTAAAAAGGTGAATCTTTGGTGAATGATGGATGGTGAGTTGGCCGTAAGCAGCATTCATAAAGCAATTTATGTCTTATGAATGGTGACAATTTTACGGTTCAGAAGTGGGTGAAGAGCAAGGCTCTTGCTCTGACTGCATTGAAAAAGATATTTGTGCATCTGTGGATTAATTTTAGTTTCTTGCTTTTCAATTCATGAGGTTAGTAGGAAGGTCAGCTTGCATCAACAACTGGAGGAGAGTCAGGTCCAGGGTTGGTGATTCATGCATGCATATGTCACATACACTGTATCATTAATCATTCTCAAACCAGAGTTGCACAATTCTCCTTTAAGCATAGTCAGATGAGTAATCTAATGGGTTGCGTTTTTTACCCTCAAACTGACGGCTAAGCCATGGGCCTTGCAGATGGAGGAGAGTATGCTGTGTGTAGGCTATGGAAATCCTAAGAGTGGTATCATCCACTGCCTATAATAACACATTATGGTGGTAACAGGAATTACCTGGAGTGAGAGTATGATGAAGAGAGAGTAAAAAAGAAGAGAGAGAGCATGATGGAGAGAGAGTGAAAAAGAAGAGAGAGCATGATGGAGAGAGAGAGAGAATACTGCCACAGCGACTAAACTGGACACAATAGCTGACTGACGGGCAGTACAGGGTATCGGGGGTAAAAGTGCAGGCTGGCATAGTTAATCAACATGGCCGTGCACTGAGGCAAAAGATACCGCTAACAGATACCCAGAACCCAACCACACAGAGCGAAAGGCACAAGAAGTAAAGCACACTGGGACCAAAAGTACCCTAAAAAGATCTGATTACTTATAAGTGGCACGCCACTAAAAAAAAAATATATATATATATATATATATATATGTGCAGAGGGAGTGTGGGCGCCCTGAAGGAAGAGAGAAATACTGGGGAGACAGCTCGTAATTAGTTTTGATGGTGGCACGTTTTAAGTTGACATACTTGGTGTCCTTACACAACAATAAAAAGTGTCCGGCTGGGATTTAATTGTGTTTGTAATATTCCAGCTCTCAATAATGGCCACGGCTCAAGCCATTAACTTTAAAAACAGAGGAGACGCTGAAATGCAGTGCTACTGCGCCGAGCCGCAGACTAAATGAATGTTTGATAAAATAATACAAGTAGCAGATTAACAAGCGTAAACTCGGGTTCCCCGAATAATGGAACTCTATTGTTTAAGGGCTGGCATCAGGTTGATGAGGTGCTTATTGTGGCTGAAAAGTATGCATACACATGCATAATGAATTGCTGTATGAATTATTAATGTGTTGATTATTTAGGCTCATCTATCAGAATGATAATGTATTCTGCATCTAGCCACCAACTGGGTTTTTATGCATAATTACCGTAGTTAGTAGTATTTAACAAAAATGAAAAAAAGCAAACTGTAAAAGATACTGTGATCTACTGAGATAATCTTCTGCTTGTCGGTTCTCTCATTGTTTTAGTGGGGCAATTTAAAAGGTTCAGCGGAAACTAGGACTCATTTGTGTGCACTGGTCTTCTTTACAAATCCAAACCATGTTACAGCCTGGAGTCTGCTGGTTTTTCTTTTCGTTGGCACATTTTAGCACTGGATACAACCACGCACCTGAGCACTCTCATGTTTGGAGTTTTTCATTTCCTAAATAACACGTTAAAAACAATATCGAACAAAGGCCTCTACCCTGAATGAAAGACTAACCCTTACTTCATTTTGCACAGATACGTTATTCATTGGAGCAATATGGCGAAGAACATTGCCAACAGCTACAGTATCTGAAATCCCAAATGGCATTTGAACTACTCAGATTAAACCTAAGATAAATTCAGTTAAGGAAAGGAGAAATTGTTGGTAAGATGCATGGAGCTGTGACTATGTCCACAACCACCAACATACCAGCCATTTCTCACCAAATTTCAATCTGCCCCCTCCTAAAATTCGGTGGCAGCTAGCACTGGTTCAAGGAACAACAATCTACAACATTTTAATCTTCTGAATGTCTGAAACAGGTTTTCAGGGGGAAAGCATCATTAAATACTTGAAACAGCCCCCCTGGGGTAATTGTTCAGTTTGACATACAGGCACACACCAAACAAACAGTCCAACCAAACACTTTCTCTGAGCTTTAAGTTGTGGCTGTGATGCCCCTAGGTGCCTTTCTCACCTCTGTGGCTATGTGAGCGAGTCTGCTCTGGGCCTGGCTTTTCCCTCCCTGGCTCTCTGACTTAAGATCTGTTTGGTAAATGGCATCATTATAAGTATATTAAGGGGTCAGCCCAGCCAAGGCCTTACGCTTAAACAGGGCTAATTTTCTGAATAATATTCTAATAGCTGTGCCCCCTCTTTAAAAAGTGCCAGATAAATCACTCCTGAAAGAGCTGTTAATAACTAAGTGGCAGGTGGCTGCGGTCTCCCTGCAGATCCTATTTGTCAACTTAAACGCTCCTGCCAGCCAACGCAAATGGCCGCCTGCCTCCTGACCCCCTGCTCTGTTCACCCGATAATTTAACTGTATTTTACACCGGGAAATATCAGGATCTGTCACCGCCTTTTACATGCAGTCTGAGCCTGGGAATGTGGAACTGAGAGAATTCCAACAGTCTATTATTATTATTACTATTATTATTATTATTATTATTATTATTATTAATAAGAAGAAGAAGAGGAATAAAAGAATTTGTTCTATAATTCTTCTTTTACGTGCTAGAGAGATGTAAACTTATGATAGAGCGCTTTATTGTCCAGTGAGACAGCAGCATATTTGAAGATGGTGCAGTGTTAATTGGTGTGCCTACTTGGCTGTCTGATGTACAGTGCAATCAGTAAGTATTTGGACAGTGCCACCATTTTTGTTGTTTGGGCTCTGTACTCCAGCACATTGGGTATGAATTGAGACAATGAATATGAGGTGATAGTGCAGACTGCTTAAATTTTAAATGTGTCAGCTTTTATTTACACCCACATCAGGTGATCCGTATAGGAATTACAGCCCTTTTAATACAGTCCTCTCAATTTATAGGCGCAAAAGTAATTGGACCAACTAATATACTTTGAAGTAAAGTCATCATATTTAGTACTTGGTTGTAAATCCTCTGTATCTGATGATCTCTTTGTATCAGACATATTTATAAATATACCCATAGATATATTGGTATATTTTCAGTCTTGTCTTCAGCCAGTGAAAAGCATGTTAAATTGGATTCAGGTCAGGTGATTGACTTGGTCAGTCAAGAACATTTCAATTTTCAGCCATGGAAAACCCCTTTTCCTGTTTGCTTCAACAGTATGCTTGGGGTCATAGTTCTCCTCCAAGGTGAAGCACCATCCAATGAGTTTTGAGACATTTGGCTGGATCTGAGCAGTGTTTTCTGTACACTACTTCTGTCAGCAGTTACATCTTACTGAAAACAAGTGAGCCAGTTCCAGTGGCAGCCATACATGCCCAAGACGTAACACCATCTGTATGTTTTACAGATGAGCGGGGGTGCTTTGGATCATTAACAATTCTTTTCTTTCTCCACACTTTCATCTTTCCATCACTTTGGTAGAGGTTAACACTAATCTCATATATCCATAGGACTTTGTTCCAGTTTTTTAAATGCGGTTTTTTAGCAAACTCTAACCTGGTCATTCTGTTCTTGAGCCTTACCAGTGGTTTGCAGTGAACCTTCTGAGGTTATGCTGGTCTAGTCTTCTCTTTATGTAGTCTTTGACACATCTATGCCTACATCCAGAAGTGTTCTTGACCTGTTCGATACTTGAAAAAGTGTTTTTATTCACAAATGAAAGTATTCTTCAGTCATCCACTACAGTTGGCTTATGGGGTTTACCAGGTTGTTTGCTATTGCTGAGCTCACCAGTGCATTCTTGCATCAAACTGTTTATTTTGACGCACCCAATATTTTAGCTATGTCTCTGATTGATTTATTCAGATTTTTTTTTTGCCTCATGATGGCCCGCTCTACTGGCATTGACACTTCATTGGTCCTCATGTAGAGAGACAACAGCAACAAAATCCAAATGCAAAAACAAGACCCAGAATCAACTCTAGACCTTTTGTTGGCTTTTTGTGGTACATTAATCAATGATGCAAAGACACACAGCTGGCCAAGAAACAGCTGAGCAGCCAGTTGTCCAGTTACATTTGCTTCCCTAAAATGGGGGACAATGTATAAAAAGGGCTGTAATTCATACACAAAAGGGCAGTAAATCCTAAATCTTACCTGATTTCAAATATGCCAGCAAGAACCTGGCAGAAAGACCTAAAAACCACACAAACTCACAGCTCCAAGAAACACAACACACACATGATCCAGCTGTTAAATTCAATAAAACACGTGCAAGAAAACACACATACACACGCACATACAAAATGCACAGACATGCAATATACATGAAATCACATGTACACCCTACACATGCAGACACACACACACACACACACATACACACACACAATTACAATAACGATCCGACCCAATCCTGTAGTGAAAGGACGTTCCTGCATCTAAATTAAATTTGAGCCCACAAAATCAGCAGCAAAAGTGACATACATACATAAAGAAATACAGAAATGAGCCTGAGCGGCCTGATTTAGCAGCGTATTGATCCTGTGGTGGCTCTGGTGGAGTTAATATCCAGGGCTGGGCCACGCACAGGCTCCAGAGCCCCATTTACCAAGTCTGTAAGAATCAAACAGCCCTGCCTCATTGTCAGACATAACAAAGCCGCCTGAAATACGAGACCGGATTGTACCTGTTTTCTATAGCCCTACTTTTTCATTAAAAGCCGCAATCCTGCAGCTGAGGCTCCATTACTCCACAATGTGAAGCAGGACTACAAGGGCAAACATATGTGACCCACTTCTCCCCTTCAAATAATGATAATAAAAAAATAGACGGCTTTTAGCAACAGGTTTTTAATGTAAATGGCTGTTCAAATCCAGACAGGTTTGTACACACGCCTCCCCAGCCGTCTGCAACCGCGCAAGCTGCAGGTTCGGGATTGGACCACAGGGGTCCCCTTCCCATGATGCCTCGGACCACTTTGTTCCGCTCCTTTTGTTGCCTTTAATATTCAGGCTGTTTAATCTCAAAGAGACGGCCTGCGCATCACACCAAGTTATGCCTGTCATTAAGGGCCTCAATCACACATCAAGCTGGGTTTTCCCTTCCAAACAGGCTACGCCGGGCCTATTGTCAGGCTATTGCCATTGCCATTGTTTGAGTGCCGTGGGTGTGGGTGGAGTGGGCACAATGCATCTTCAGTCTAATGGAAAGCTCTATCTACATACCCCTGGCACACCTGTAAAAAACGCCATTTCATTCGCCACGGCTCCGGCTACCGCAGGTGTTCCGGCCGCCGCGAGCCGCGGCTCAAGGTCCGGGCGGCCGGGCGGGCGGGCGGCGGTGTAATTACAGAGCGAAAGTTCAGCGGCGAAGCCTCGCCGTCACTCACCGGCTGACACGGGCGCCGCTCGCCGCCCTCGGAACCGCGCGAACAAATCTTCCCGTTACAGTGGCGCTGAAGTGAGGTTAGGGCACCGCTGCCGTGAGTTACCGCGGAAACGCAGGCGCAGCGTAACGCGCGCCGCGCGATCCTGCTCCCAGCGCAGTCTTTAACAGTACAGTAACGCATGCCAGAAGCGCATAAGCGGCAAGGCGGCGCGCTAGCCTGGCTATCTGAAAGAGCATGAATGGGGGGGAGAGGGGATAGGGGCGGCCTTTTGGGGCTGTAGGGATGCCTCGGGACAATGAAAACCCCTTTGCTCTAAGCTGCTTTTGCACGCTCTAAAGAGGATCAGATTAAAGACCCAATGCAGTGAGTACAAAGACTCTTAACAAAGAGACCCCCCACGTGCAAGCCATGTTGCTCCAGCTCCGAGCCAGCTCTGACTCCGGCTCTCAGTGAGCAAGCATGAAAGAACTTGGTAAATCACGAGAGTGTGAAATTATAGAACAATTGTACAAGGTCAAATTTGTAAATCATTATTCATTTCCATTTAGCAATAGTAGTCATTTTAAACATAATTATAAACATTTTATAATATATAACAAGTGCAAAGGATTGATTCCAATTTCTCTCGCCACATCACCACATTCTGTACATATAATTCTGCCCTCTAGTGGGCAAAGACGTAAGAGCACGTGTGTCAGTGGTGAGGAGAGCTGGAGAGGGATGGCAGAACAAGCACGAGGGTCATTGGCAGAGCAGAGGTGAAAGAGTACAGGTAGAGGAAGAGTAGGATGAGGAAGAGTAAGCGCTGCTCAGTGTTGTAAGTGCCAGCATCCAACAAACTCCAGCCGCATGAAATGCAAAGTCTGTTGAGACGAACCTCGGGGTTTGAGTGAGATGGTGGTGATGTTACCGATGGCAGCTGTTCTCCCGGTTTACGCTCGCACCCTCCGACACAGTCGGGCCCTTCAAATGTTCGCTTAAATGTTTTCGCAGATTTCCCTTTTTACTGCCGCGCGATGCGAGCAGTGGCCCCCACAGAGCAGCGCACGCAGCCGGAGTTTCGGTTAGACCCCCGCGGCTCCCCGCGCTCACACACACACGCTCACACACGCGCTCACACACGCTCACACACGCACACGAGCCCGTCTCCGTCCGCACGCGCGTCCGCTCCGCTGGCCGGCCCCCTCTCCCCGCAGCGAGGACGGGGCGCCTCTGTGGCGGGAGTGGCCGCGCGCGGATGGGAGAGGCACCTCGCGCCGCCGCCGTCAGGAAGGGCTCTCTCCTCAGCCCCCTCGCCGTGCTCTCCTCTAATAGCTGCCGATTCATTAACTCAATGGGTTTGTAGTGTTTTGCCATTGGGGAGTCATTCCTATAGTGTGTGTTTTTTGCTCCAAAGAGGAAACCAGCGTGTGACTGTGGCGTGGGGGGGCGGGGGGGCTGGTGGGGGGGGTGTGTGTCTGCTGTTCTCTTTCTTGTGCGCTCTTATTTTTGCCTTAATCTCCAACACAAAGCATTCTTCAAAGAGAACATGCCTCGGCAGAGCGCTCCCTTCAGGTACCCTTATCCTCACAGCAAAGCGACCAGCAGGGGAACCGCGCCTTGTTTTCGGAAGTGATTTCAGCGGCTTCCACGTCAAACATTGGATTTGTTAAGAGATCGGACAAGGTGACAAAAACGATAAGCATTTAAGTTGGTGGGCAGAGAGGTGAAGACAGCTCTAGTCAAGCTAAATGAAAAGCTGAGGGGGGGAAAAATGTAACCTTTAGCGGGTTTTCAGAAAGAGACTAACCCCCCCCTCCTTTCCCCCCCACCACCACCCCGCTTCGCCCGAAGACAAGGAATCCTGCATTGCTGGAGTGCTGTAAGGTCAAAGGGCAAGCCTTAAAGTGGGAATTAGTTTATTGACACAATAAGACCTGGCAGTTTGTTTGATGGCTATCCGCACCCCCCCTCCGCCCCCCCTCTCTGTTTGCCTCTATTTCACAGCTCCCAGGGGAGGGCTGCAGGAGGGATCATCTATCTGTGAGCTCACACAGGGCCTCGCCGCACTGCCATGGCCCAACTCTCCCCAGCACGCTGCAGGTCCTGTGGAACTGGCTGGCCACCAGCACACACATTAACACAGGAACACAGAGGCACTGGCCACCCCGTCCTGCTGCTCTAGGGTGTGGGGGCACAGGGGTGAGGGACAGAGGCCAGGTGCAGCGGAAGGGAGGGACAGGTGGGGGGCGGGGGATGCCTGTGTGACTGGTCAGGTGGCTCTAGGCAGCAGTGAGTGTGCGGGTGTGTGTGTGTGGGGAGGGGTGGGGGTGTTTGGAAAGAGGACCCTGCAGCCCCTGACTAGTTAGGCCAAGGAACCCAGTCCCAGCCACACAGGAGACAGGACTGCCACCAGACTCCTCCCCCAATCACCCAATCACCCAATCACTGTCTCCTGGGAATGCACAGAAACAGAGGGCTGTTTAAATCAACATTTGTCCTTAGCTTTGACATGCAATTAAATTCAAGCAATGGCTTTTTCTTCAAAAACACAGTTAGGCGAGTTCCAATCGTCACTGAAATTAAAGAAAAAAACTGTGCACTGAAAATTTGTTTGTACTGAATTTGTTTATAAAGTCAAAGTTAAGGAGAAATGTTGAATGAATCCAGGTGAGACAGGGACAGGTGGAGAGAGGACACAGCAGGGGCCAGATAAAGAGAAAGACAGAGAAAGGAGAGAAAGAGAGCACAAAAAGATCAAAGAGGAAGAAAGAGGGCAGGGGGAGCTAGATAAAGGTAGAGGGATAAAAGGGTGGGAGAAAAAGGAGGGAAAAACAGAGACAAGCAAAGAGAGAAAAGGGAGAGAGTAAGGGAAACAGAGGGAGCAAGAGACAGGAATACAATGCATTACATCAATGCATCTGATATAACGCGTACCCCAGTTCACAGTGCTGGTGTCCTCTGACCCCCTGCAGAACTTTGCTTCAGCCCTGGCCTTGAATGCTGGAGAATAATGCTGTTAGTAGCAGCTGGTTAATAATTGAAGGAGCCTGCAGTGGAAGGGATTGATCTGTCCAATCAGCAACATTTACACCGGGTAATTACACCGGTTCAGTACAAGCTGCTTTCATAAGCCACATTGTGTCCTATGTCCAATTAACACGGTGAGTAAGATGTACGGTAGGGTTTAGGAATGCATACTCATTATTTGAATAGATATATTTTTTTAAAGTAACAAGTACCCATATGGCTGATCCTGTCTCAGGTAATTGTCCACAAAGCAGCACCAGTTTTAATAGCGTTAGAAGCTTGACAGGCTGGGTACGCTGGACGCTAATGATACAGTCTAAACATGGAATAATAATGCAGAGATACAGAGCTACTGTAACCCTCTGTTTAGGGAGGATTGCCCTTACTGGCTTACATTGGCTATTCAGAAGCCACTACAATAGGAAGCCATCTATGCTATCATCTATACAGACTACTTTTGACATCTTCCAATTCTCAGTTTGTGCTCTCCCGATGTGGGATGGCGGATCATATTTTGCGCAGGCCCATCCCATTTCAGAGGCGTTCCTGCAGGGTGTGGATGAGCATGCGGGAGCCGGTCAGCGTGTCTCCTCACCTGGCAATGCGTCAGCGGAGCAGCCAATCACGCCGGAGGACTGCGCCGTTTGTGCAGCTTGCAGCCGGCGCAGGCAGGCGCAGGCAGGCGCAGGCAGTCGCACGGTGAGGCGTGAGGAGACCTGGCCAGCCCTCCGTCCCTGAGTGAGGCTGTGGAGCGACTGCACGCCGCCCTGCCGGGGTCCGGACTGCAGCTGGCTCAGGAACGCTGGGGATTAAACAGCAGACCCTGCAGAGCACCACTGCAGTGAGGACTAGCGCCTTGCAGCTGGATAGCAATAAGGGACATGAAAGTATTAATGACGCACAGTATGTCAGGAAGATGGTGGATAAATTGTGTAGCGCAGAGATGGGCAACAAGGGCTGGTTTTCATGCCAAATTGTGGTCTGAATGATTTCATTAGCCCTAACATTCTTGCCATCCGAGATTTTAGCTTCTTGATAAGTGCCAAAGACTGTTCTTGTATCCCTATATGAAATGTTTTAACTGTGTTCTATTCCATGAGTCCACCCCAGAGTAGGGGATGCTTTAAACAAGTTCAACACGTCAGCCGTGTTTTTAAGAGCGCACAAGAACCCAGGCAAAACCTTTTATATTTCCTCTCGTCTGAAAGAGGGTCAGCGGGACCGGTGACCGTTAATTAGGATTCATAGGCCATTGCTTGGCCTTTGGGAGGGTCACATGATCTTGCTGTGATGAGAGTCTCAAAGAAGTAAGAGCCAGTCAGGACAGGAAGTGACCAGATGAGAGCGTGACAGGCCATTATCGGCGTGTCCAGCAACAGTCTAACGGGTTTAACACAGAGCCGCTAACACTCCTCCTGGCCCTGGATCCACTCCCCATTACCCCCCCCCCCCACCCCTCCACCCCTCCACAGTTTGGGGTGTTGATGAATGCCTATGCAAGCCAATCAATGGGGCGATCAATCAGGGGTTGACTGGCTATCCGCTGATCAATGCCGCTCTTGTTTCTGGAACTGGAAAACGCCATAATGGCTTTGGCACTTAATTATGTCGTTAATTGCTGAGTTACACTTTCCACGGCTGTCCCTTCGAACAGGTCCGTAATTGAGAACGGCTGCGTCTCGCGTTCCCCGTTGCTACAGTTATTATCACCGCTCAGGATAAGATGACTGCCTGCGCTCCAAATTCATGGTCTCACCTGGGTCCCGGGAATCTGCTTTTACATTGAGGAGTTACAAAATGCATTCATGAATACAAGCAGATTATTTAAATAATGCAGAGCACAATTACTTAAAACAAGGAAAAGCTTAATGATTTCAGGGCTTCCACAGCAAACATAGCTGTTTTCCTCTAAGACAGGGGACGTTCCTATCCAAACGGGGCCAGTGTTAGTGCAGGTTTTTTGTTTTAGCTCAGCACTATGACACCTGATTCAACTAATTAACTAATCATAGTCCACAATGAAGACCTTGTGAAGTAGAATCAGGTGTCATAGTGCTGGGCTAAAACAAAAGCCTGCACCCACACCGGCACTTTTCGGGTAGGATTGGACACCCCTGCTCTAAGATATTACTAAGTGTTTGTAAATTGAGGGTGAACGACCTTTTTGTTATTACACAAAAAAACCAATTAAGACAGCGCCCCTGTGATCTATAGCCTCCAGCTGTCAGTGCAGAGACAGAGAGCTATTAAATGTCTATAACCTCTGGCAGGTGAAATTCCACTAAATTATCTGTCGAGCAGAAGAAAAAAGCTTATTTCAAGTGGTGACATTAATACGTACACAAATGAATTTTTTTCCCGACCTTGCATACGTGCTTGTTCGCCAAGCCCCACGGAGTGCCGTACAGTACGTGTGCTGGGTGGTAGCTGGGTGTGTTTGATTCAGCTTCGGCTGGAGTGAAACGCTCAGGAAATCCAGGGCTGTTGAAATTCCAGTCATGAAATGGCCATCATCATATTCAAGTACTGTAAGAGCTGAGGTCAAACGCTGCATGGCGATTTCGCCTCCTCCACGAGCCATAGAGCACACAATGGTGCGGGAAAAAGTGTAAGAAAACTGTCGTCTTTTTCAACGGAAGAGCAACCTCACTTTGAAAACTTGCCGTGGCACTTCACAGCTACGGCAAGAGATGGGGGGTTGAGGGAGTGAGGAAGAAAAAAATGAATAAATGGTAGGAATTTGCAACTATTTATTTAGGTTTAAACTGCGTGCCCTCTGCTGTAAGAGGATTCCAGCTTGGCATGGCTTCGGCGCAGATCTAAGCTTTCTGCCAATAAATGGCGCGGATATTTGCTCTGCACTTGAGCACATGGAGAGCGAGCGCTATTTGATCTCTCCATCAGACAGTGTGACGTTCTGCAGCGCTGTTTATGTCATGACACTTTCGGCTCCGGCTGGCTTCAGTCTCAATACTCCTAATAAACACGAGGAGTACATTTTGAGATTGATTCAATTCAATTTGCCAATGAAAGATTCCAATATGAATTAGTGTACTCACAAACCCTTTGAATTATTAGCTGCTGGACAGGACAAAAGCCCGTCTGCAAAGTGGAAGGCGGGGGGGGGGGGGGGGTGGATAGAGAATTTATAAGAGTCTTACATTAGATGGGAACGAACTACAGGGCACCTGAGAAAAGATCACACAAAGAGAACAAAAAAAACACAGTTCTTATAAAGGTGACAGCTGCACCAGGAGAGAAAACACTTTGAGACATCTTATAAGCTGAAATTTAAAAACAAGCACATGAAAGAGAAAGCACAACATCTTCTATTCTGTTGGCATTCCAAGTAAAATAATAGAATTATGAATAATATTACGGCATGGGGTGAACAGGGTTCTGGCGGAATGCTAGAGAATTTTCTTTATTCCATTTTCATTCAACCCTGCGATGGAGAAGCGCGGGATACAACCAGTCCCCTAAATAACCAGCTATTACGCCTCACTTTAATTGTGTTTGTGCAAACACAATGTACAAAAAACCCAAACCCAAAAAATGTTCGCTCCATCTGTTGATGCTATTAAGCGTAATTTTCTCTTGTGCCTAATGATCCATTGTGTCGGCTGCCTCCCTGTGTGTGTGTGCGTGCGCGTGTGAGCGCGTATCCATGTGTGTATGTATGTGGGTAGGACTGCATCTAGGTAATGAACAGCCAGCGTCTAGTGGCAAGATCTGCGCCTCTTTACCCCGATATATTTTTGTAATGCGAGAGCCATGGAGGCCACTTAGGGCTCTAACGCTGTTCGGGGAGCGTGGGGGACAGAGCCCCCAAAACGGCCACATCAACAAGAGGCACAGCCCCCCCATCCCCCCCGTCCACCCCCCCGCTCTCCAGCACTGCACAGCAACTGTGCCTTATTTTTCGGGGGACCACATGGGGTATTGTATTATTCTGCGTGTGATAGCTGAGGCCCTGGTTCACGCTGGGCCCCCCAGCACAGTCAATAATTAAACAATATGCACGCAGTCTGCTGAGGAGCGGGACAGACCCGCGGCCTCCCGCCATCGCGGCTGCAAGGGCCGATTAGAGGAGCACACCCCTCCCTCCTCCGCAGCACCTTCTGGGGAGGACGGAGGAGAGAGACCACAGTCTCCACACAGACCTGAGCATTAGCAAACACCATCTATAATTACTCGCTCAACTGATTAGGCAGTAAGTGTCCAAACGGAGAGGAAAAATATACTTTTCTTGTGTTATTTCGGTTTTTTTTTTACACCCACCTCACCCCAAAAAATGTGATATTTCATTGTAAAAGGCTAACAGTATATTTTAAAATATACATTTTCATTTATATAAAGTGTAGAATTAACTCAGTCTTAGATATTAAATAGAATGCGCATTCACACAGCAGATGTAGACACACGATAATATATTCCATCAAGGTGGTAATGTTTCTCAGTATAATTTGCTTTATGAATATGGATCTGCTGTTTCGCCTGCCTGCCTGCTACTTGTATTTCCACAAATACTATTGTATCTACCACAGCAAATACAATTAGAATGTTCCAGAACGCGCATTTATATTTTAATAAGAGTGATTTGTTTACATAAAAAGAGAGGAAATAAATTAATCATATAAAATATTTAAAGCAAAGGTGGAAATGGGAGCATTTTACATTTAAATGTGTACTTTAAAATATCTATCTCTCTATATACACACACATATACGTACATTCAGTGTGTACATATATGCATATATATAAAATACAAAAATACAATTATTATAATGTAAGTGACACTGCTGGTGAAGCACCGGGTCAGAAAAAAAGAAATAAAAAGGGGGAAGTGAGAAAAAAAGAGGGAAAAAAAATGCAAAGACGCTATGAAATAACCCCAGCGTCTCTCCCTTCTGTGAACAGGCTTGCCATTGATTAAAACAGCAAGGTGTACAATAAAGGCAAGCCAAAGTGCTGCCTCCATATGGCCCCTGGGCCCCGAGGGCAGGCTCTGGCGATGGGGCCTCTGCGCCGTCTCCTCTCCCCGGGTCCCCAGATGGTGAAAACACCATTTATACTCCTCTGCCTCACCACCACAATGGGCCTTGGCCGCGGTTCAACCGTTTACTCCAGTAATTAACAGCACCAATACCACAACAATTACGGCCCTGATCTTAACAGAGCCACACCGTGAATTAGGGAGAGCTAATAGCTGGGAGCTACAGCCGGGGAACTGCAGACCGCAAGATGGGTGCATCGGAATAAAATAAAAAGGGTGAAAACAGCGTGCTCGCAAGACACAATGATTACCTTGTAATTAGTTTACACAAAGCTCCCTATTTACCGGCAAAACACAGTAATTAACGCGTGACAGAAAATCAAAGGCTACTTTGTAAGTGTATGAAAAATTAACACTGCAGGCCCGAAGCTGTAGGTACTGATTACAGGCATATTAAATCAATGCATTGCTAACTGCTAAGCACATGCGAGTTGTTTTTGAGGGGAGCAGAGTGAAAGAGAAACGAAAACCATTATACAAATTTCAATATACAGTATCACACAAAAAAAAGGCACTCCATAACTGCATATTGTACATTGTTCCTCTGGGTGGAATTAATTTCAGGGACCCACTCTGATGTGATGACAGACACAGGACATCAAAGCTTGTTCTGTTCTGACTGATGAATCATTGAGCTTTGAATGCTCTTAATTCCTCTCCCCTCTGAAAACAAACAGCATTGTGCATGCGTTTCTCCCCTGCTCCAAACCCCAGCCCTGTCAAATTGCACAAACTCTCATTATTCGCCCTGACTCGACTTACAATGACAACAACAACAGCAACACGGGAAAGCAAATATATTTAAATGGCAAAACTGTTTCCTGTTGCGATCGTTGAGCCGGCGCTGAAAGGAAGTTTGCGTGAGGCGGCGGCCTCCTGCTCCCCCGAGGGTTCACATGGCAACTCAACTGCGCAGCCAATGAGTGGACAGTTAGAAATCAAAAAAGCTCCCATGCATCTACGCTGCAACACATCTACCATATCTAACAACACCGAACAGCAGCGGGATACTCCAGCTGAGGCTCACGAGTGGCTTGGCGTGCGCTGATAAACTTTGCGTTTGATGGGCTGGAGCTGTCGGGAGGTGTGGAGGAGGTAGGGCCGCTCGGCTACATGCCTGTGAGCTCTGAGCTTTGATTAGTGTCCAGCCGAGAGACGCCTAATCCCGCTTTCCGGGCGGGCGTGTGATGGACTGCCCTCCAGACACCAGCAGGACCCCGACATGACCGTCCCACCCCAAGGGGCCGAGACGAGGGGGCAGTCATTCAGGACGGGGATCCTGCCACAGCACTGTGATGTCATAACCCTGCGTAACCTTTTATTAAACCTGATCATAACCTTCGGGAACCTGACACTGACCCCAGGGGAAAGCAGCTGGTGTATTTTGATTGTGTATGCCCCATATAAAAGCCTGATGCGGAGAAAAAAATATTCATCCTGTTTTACTCTAAACGTACCGAGTGGAATCTGTGAGGGCGGAGAGCTCGTTTCCTGTCACCGTAGCCCTCGGAGATGGTGTGAGTGATCGGTGTGGAATGCTCCTGACGGATGTGGCCCCTGGTCGTCCGCTCCCCGATGGCCCCCACAGCAGCGTGGCTCCCGCTGGCCCCCGGGCGCAGTAGTGCACGGAGCGCAACGCCACGGGAACCGCCGTGCACCGGCCGCCGAGCGCGCGGCCCAACGTCTCGCTGCCACGCCGGACGAAGGCCTCATCCTCACCGTCTCACAACGGATGGACACTAAAGCCCAACCCCCCCACCCCCTCATCCA
>NC_057948.1:19522164-19612164 GCF_018555375.3 Anguilla rostrata
CCGGCCCATTAATCAGCGGCCCGACCATCGGCGCTGATCAGAGGCCGAGCGATGGCCCTCATTCTAGTGTTTAATGGTAAATGATGGAGTCCCTTCACAGCAGACCTCTGGGAGTGGGCTGTGCCGGTTTATTTAACAGTCTTCTGAGCTGTGCTTCTGAAAGCCTGATTCACACAGTGCAGGACTTATAGCTGTCTTTTCAATGCCTCGTGGGACTACCAGAATGCATTTGGGGGGGGGGGGGGACTAAATAGTCATTGACTGTAGTTTAGTGAATATGTGCATATATTTGGTGCGTGTGTGTGTCTGTGTGTGTGTGTGTGTGTGTATGTGTGTGTGTGCGTGTGAGAGACTTACGTCTGGAGGCACTGCAGTGGCTTGCTGTGATACCAGGCAGATGAAATGTGCAGCTCTAATGATGGAACTCACACTTTTTCAGCAATTTACACTTTAGCTGTCCTTGCCTTTCTGTTTCTCTGTGTATGTGTGTGTATATGTGTGTGTGTGAGTATATGCACGTGTGTGTCTGTGTGTGCACGTATGCGTGCGTGTGTCTGTGTGTGTGTATGCACGTGTGTGTGTGTGCATGCGTATGTGTGTGAGTGTGTGCGTGAGTGTGTGTGTGTGTGTGTGAGTATATGCACGTGTGTGTGTGCGCATGCGTATGTGTGTGAGTGTGTGTGCGTGTGATTTTTCTGTGTGTGTGTGTGTGTGTGTGTGCATGTGTGAGTGTGAGTGTGTGTGTGTGTGCATGTGTGAGTGTGAGTGTGTGTGTGTGTGTCTGTGTGTGCGAGCGTGTGTGCGTATGCAAGCCTGTTTGTCCTCAGTCCCTCTGTACCCCATGGATTAGAGCTTAGTGCATATTTACCTTTCTTACGGGCCTGTGTGTGCCTGCAGAGGGCTGCTGTGGCGCAGCTCTGCTGAATATGATTTACAGTGGCAATAATTCACTCTCTCCCTGGACCAAGGGTCGTTTTTCCGGCCCTACCTTCTGCTCTGTCTGTGGCTCAGCCAAAGCTTTTTAATTGAACTTATATAACAGAGAGATATTAATGCCCTATGAGGGGCTAGGTTATAGACTCTGGTTACATTACAATACTCATAAAACCACACCAGAATTCAATAATATAAAAAAAATTGAAGTGATGGGAAGTTTTAGCTAGGAAATAAGCCGGTGGCAAATTTGATTTGTCATTTTTAACAGCTTCATTTAATATGATTGATTTTTTAAAATTTTATTTCTTTAAATCTGATTGGATTTTTAAAAATGGATTTTCACTGAACAAACAACTCGGAATTGTAATGTTGGCATTATACATGTTTTAACAAGACTCACAAGCCTGCTTTAGTGGTAAGGGCTCTAATGATGACAATAAAAAATAAAAAATAAAAACATGAGATAAATGACAAGAATAAATGAGAAATGATTTGGTCATATTTATATATGATTATCACACTCACAATCACCATTTGCCTTCAAATGACAGACTGCCATGTCCAAATTGTCTTGTTTAAAGTAGCCAGTTATGTAGCCCAGATAGTAACTTCTAAGACAATTTAGACTTCTGCTTAACGTAGAAAGAACGATTAAATTTGTGCAGGCATGCTGAGGTACAAATGGTGTGTGTGCCCTGCAATAGTTGGCGGCCTGTCCAGGGTGTATTTCTACCTCTTGCCCAATTCACACTTGGAAAGGCTCCAGCACCCCCCGTGACCCTGCCCAAGATGAGCGGGTATAGATAATTTATGGATGGATGGATGAGGTACACTGTGTATGTATTTGTCTGGTGGTCATAAACTACTTAGAGTTTTTAAAAATTTTAGAGCAGTTTTTTGAAAATGGTCTTTACTGTGCAAGGATCTGTTTTTGACTGATCTAGGGAACTTGCCCTCCAATTCTCCAAGTGCACTGTCTTAAAGATAAGTACAGTAGACAGATCTTTTGTTGCATAGTACTCTTGAGCACTGAGTAATTGAAAGGTTGCCATCCAATGGGAGACAGCTGGAAAGCGTCTTTTAATTTTCTAAATGATTCTTCTCTCTCTTTTTCTCTCTCCTTTCTCTCTTTCTAATCTTTCTCCCTCCTTTCTCTCTGTCTCTCTCTTCTTTCTCTCTCCTCTGTCTCTCTCCTTTATTTCTTTCTCTCTTTCTATCTCTCTATCCCCCTTGTCCTTTTGTGTGTCTGTAAAGAAGACTTTAAAAGGGTCCATTGTTCTTCATTCAGCATTAAACATGTCATATCAAATGTATGTAGCATATAAAGGGTGCAGGCTTCTTTTGTTGTGCTGATTGATATGAACGTGATGTGTCCATCCAAACGCACACCTGAACCTAGGAGTTCATCTCCTCAGAAGGCAAATACAAGTGTCCTGCATAAATGTCAACAGGCAAACCAGTCTGTCAGGTCATTCAGTGTGGTATCATTAGCTGAGCTAGCTTGGGCTAGCTGTTTGATTAGTGAAATACACATTTCACAGATGAATATGAGCGACATGTGATCACAAAGAAAAACGTGAGTTACGTATTATATCTAGTTAGCTAAACTAAAATGAGTGATTCCGTTTTTAATCAGTTGATTTTAAATGTCTGGAGCAAGATAAATTGTGTGCAATTTTGTGATACCACATGAAGGGGTCTTTCAAAAATGCTGGGCCCCTGGGTTGTTTATGTGTGTGTGTGTGTGTGTACAGTATGTGTGTTTGTATTTGCATGTCTGTGCATGGGGGGGGGGTGTCTGTATGCAAGCATGCCTCGATTTTTAGTACCGGGGGATGACACAGATGTGACATTGACAGGGAGCGGTCCTTGTGGGGGGAAAGACACCAGTCAATAACTCATTCATCACCTCGTGTTGATCAGCTGAGGTCATGACCCAGCGGTAAGGCCAGCTCTGCGAATAGAGGAGACGTGGGCTTCAGTGCCCAGCTGACAGCAGTTGAGGGAGGCTGAAGTTATTCTAGAGGAGGCCTAGTAACTACCTGCCAGAGCCTGTGGGGCCTGCTCTGGATCCAGGCTGTTTGAAGGAGACCACGAGGTGGGAGGAGGCATCTGGTCTCTGTGGGTGTGGGGGAAGTGAAAGGTCTCCCTTTCCCTCCCTCCATCGCTGTTTCTGCACCATTTTACTTCCCCCTGTTCCCTCCCTCTCTCTGAGGGGATAAAGGGATTTACACCACCGCTGCTTAGCATGCAGGGACCAAAAGAAGCATTAAAGCCATTTTTATTTTGTGTCTGTTGTATCTGTTAATCTTTATTGCACCCAGTTCAATGATCAATTTTTTTTACTTTCTTTGTCTCTTAAACTCTTATCTTACTTTAGCTGAGAATGTGAGTCGTTTCTCTTTCTTTTTAGACAATTCGGCACCCACAAACCTTAAGTTTTTGACTAGATATGAGCTCTGTGCTGACACGTTCCATTGTTCTTTCCGTCAAATGCTAAAAGTATCTGAGATAAAGACTGTAGTGTGTGTGTGTGTGTGTGTGTGGGGGGGGGGGGCTGACACTGAGTGAATCTCTGGAAATTTTGTGTGACTTTTTCCATCCAATAGAGTTATATGGCTAATGCTATGCTGACAGTACAGAATTCCCTGTGTACTGCACCTGTGTGATGGTGAATGTGGGAGTCTTATATAAAAACAATCCTGGTGCGTGTTTGTGCCATAGTGGAGATGTGCCATTGATTTATGCCTGAGAATTCGTTGGAAATATTTAATAAACTTTAATAAATTTGGTTTATTATATTTAATAAACAAAATTTTGCAGTAGACTTTTCAGTTCTGCTCTGATGATCAGGAAAGATTTTAAGCCTTGGATTCCCCATTCCCCTGCTCTGTTACTACTTTTCCCAAAGCTTCAAAGAACGGTTTGGGGCTAACTCAAGACAGAGAGGCATTTAAGCATATGGGAGAAGCTCTTGTGAAACTGGTTTTTGTTTTGTGTAGCTTGCTGGTAATTGGGTATGGCCCCATGAATTCTCTGTGGACAAACCTCCCCTGTTTACAAACTCAATCTTCAGGAGTGCTGCAATTTTGGTGCTGAGGGAGGGGGGCGGGTCATTCTTTTCCAAGGTGCGGCCTTGGTTCTTTACTGAGGTGGCAGTATTTTGAAGTCCCAGCCATGGTGCACTGGGTATTGTTGGTGTGCCTGTCTGTTCTGTGAGGGGGGCATGTTTGGAACTTTATCAAAAATAAAACATTTCACTTTTGAGAATGTTTTGTTCACAGTTCCATATCTCTTAAATGACATGTTTTGGATAAAGTTTTATTTTGGATAAATGTCTAATTTACACATTCATTTAATATTACAATAATTATTACTTATTACATTTGTTTATTGTTTGAAGTACATATTTGATTTGATTTGTGTATGGTGCCCTGCTTCTGGCATTCTTCAATGTTCTAGTGTATTAACTAGTTACTGCATAGCAGCCTGGATCTTGGATAATAGCATTCAATATTAACCATTTTGAAGAGATAGCCCTCATGCACACGGTATTCATATTAGGAGCCTTAAGGAGAAACTGTTTGGAGCACTGGCTCTACAGCCCTTTAAAATTCGTCATGCACACGGCATTTCTTAACTGCTCTTATTTTCCTCCATCTTCTCCTCCTGCAAGAAAGCTGCAAGGAAATGGAAAAGTGCCTGATTAGAAATAACTGCTGCGTTTTAAAAATACACAATTGAGTGTGATTAGAAAGTTTTGAGGTTCCGGCAGCCGCACAGAACATTCACACACAGAGCATTAACGTTGAACAACTATCACCAATTAGCTCTGGCATTGTCTGAGCTGATAACACCTTACTGTAATGAATTAGATTATCCTTTTTTATCGAGATGAAAGGTTCCTTTTCAGAGAAAAATTCCTTGATAATTTATTAATTTAAGAAAGAGGACTTAATGACTAAATTTAATGCATCTACAGAGCACAGTTTTCCATTTTACTTTGCCTCACTGGTTCAGTTCTCAGAATAGAGCCAACCACCTTTTACCCCCCCATTTCATAACTCAATTTACATTTTGTAACAGATGTAGCGTATGAACATTTTCATGCTCCCTCTGATCAGAAACTGCTGATTGAAACTAAAATAAATCATTTTATTCTGCTATCATTGAATTAATATTTTATTCCTGCTCTCTTTGAAAACCTTGCACAATACCATTGATTTCAAGTGGTCCAATTGTCATCTCTGCACAAATGGACATTTTTTTCCTCCTCTGAATGATGCAGACATCTGTCTGACAGAGATGTTCTACCTATGTGAAGTCCTTAGTGCATTCTGGCACACTGAGCCCCCCAGTTTAGCATTTTGCATTCAGGGCATTTTGGTGATTTGCCACTGTCCTTTGGGCATTTTGGATACCCACCCCGAGTCCCCTTTATCCCCCGCTGCACCAGGCCCCAGTGCCCCTATCGAAGTGTGATTGAGTGTTAATCAATCTGAACACTGGCCCAGCCGGGGGCCCTTCACACGCGCGCGTTCCTCCCCCGCTGGGCCCCGCCAGCTGGCAGCGGTGGCTCCGCGTCCCATGGCAACCCGCTCGCCCCCGCGGTAACCGCTCTGTCTCGCCACATAAAGTCGCCACCCCCTCCCGTCTGCCGCCATTTCCCTTCCTCCCACACCGATGGAGCTTGGAGCACGGCAGGGGCGGAAACCGCGCCCGCGTGGGAAACCCCTGTTCAAACTCACCTCCCCGTCCAGGTGCACAGGACCAGCAGGACCGGGAGGAGGCGCAGAAACTGGAGGTGGGATAATGAACTGCACCACAGGCACGTGTGCACACGTGCAGTTGGATACGGCCGCTTTTGTTATGGAAACACTGCAAGAATGATGACATTAATTTTAGGTGTCTGCAGCATATATTACCATGGAAATGTGCTGTAGATTGGTGCTGCTGATATGGTGTGGAAGTGAAGGGTGTGTTGCCGGGGGAAAGGATCGTCAATAACGATAAATGGGCATCTTCTGAAAGGCTACTTGTTTTCACTCCACTTTCCAGCGGCTGAGTAGCTGAGTTATGGAGCTCTAGTTTTGCAGTACCACTTGCACGGAATTGGACTGCAGCACTGTGCTGAGGGTGAGGGCTTTAGCTTTAGCTTAAGGTACCACCCAATTACATGCTTCACACGTCCAACCAGACACCTTCACAGGGTTTAATGTTCCTCCTTTATTTTCACTCTCAAGGTGCCTTTTTTAAACCATCAGGGAGTCAGAGTTCACTCTAGTCACATGGTCGTGAAGGACCTGCCATAATCTTCTGGAACGTTCTGTTGCTTGGCCTCCCGCCTCTGTGAGACCGGAGGGACATTGCTGATTCCAATCTAGGAAGATTGTTCCCGCCGCTCTGCGCTCTCTGTCTTTGGGCCTGAGATAAGACCCCGTCTCTTCTCGCCCTACTGGCTGGGTGACCTTGGCTGTCACGGTGTAATTCATACGAGCTGCTGTTTTTTAAAGAAAACTTTTATTTTCATTCTTACAAAAAAAAAAAAAACGGAGGAATAAAAAGGACCTGGCACGCCGGCAGAGTTCACTGTGGGTCACTTTATTACCAGCTCAGATCCGACCTCAAACCGAGCGCCACGTGCTGTCAGGAATGCTAATATCAGCCAATCAATGGGTCACAGTGTTGTTCAATAGGAATGATGGGGGAAAACTGCGCACTTTGTAAACTCTGTGATACATTGGACTATTACATTAAACCATTGTCATGCCAAATCGCCGGCTGATCAGACCGAGAGGAGTTTATGGAGCGTTTTTTCACGGCTCAAACTGCTTACGCAGGCATGTTAGCGAACGGGTCAATGCGATGGACTGATGTGTTGACTGGGAGCGCACACCGAAGGAGTTATGCAGCGCTGCGTGTCTCACATGAGAGCCATGGGAGGATCGTATATCTCCTTTATTAAAGCAGCTTTAAAATGTACCCTTTCTGGAAGCAAAGATTAGTCCTTCTATGGATGTCCTGGGGCAGTTCTGTCTTTATGGATGGAGAAGTGAATAAACAAAACCCACAGTAAAAACACATAACAAACAATAAATCACATGACAAACATTCTCACTCTCTCCCTTGCCCTCTGTGACTGATTATGGGTTATGAATGAGTGCGATGGTGACTCCCTGTCCTCCAGAGCTGTGTGTGTGTGTGTGTGTGTGTACGTGTGTGTGTATGTGCCTGTGTGTGTCTGTATGTGTGTGTGTGTATGTGTGTGCGTGTGTGCGTGTGTGCGTGCGTGTGTGTGTGCGCCTGTGTGTGTCTGCATGCCGTGAGTGTGTGTATGTGCATGTGTGTGTGCGTCTGTGTGTCTGCATGCGGTGAGTGTGTGTATTTGCATGTGTGTGTGCGTGTTTGCACGTGTGTGTCTGCATACTGCGTGTGTGTGCGCATGTGTGTGTATGTGCATGCGTATGAGAGAGATGGTGACTTTGTCCCTCTCTCCCTCAGCTCTGTGTACGGAGGAGTGTGCTCATGGCCGCTGTGTGTCACCTGATACCTGCCAGTGTGAACCAGGGTGGGGAGGCCTGGACTGCTCCAGTGGTGAGTACCTCAGTCTGAACTGCTGCTGTCATTCACTCATTAACACTGCTGCAGCTAGTCACTCATTAACACTGCTGCTGTGAGTCACTCATTAACACTGCTGCTGTTAGTCACTCATTAACACTGCTGCTGTCATTCACTCATTAACACTGCTGCTGTCATTCACTCATTAACACTGCTGCTGAGAGTCACTCATTAAAACTGCTGCTGTCATTCACTCATTAACACGGTTGCTGTTAGTCACTCATTAACACTGCTGCTGTGAGTCTCTCATTAACACTGCTGCTGTGAGTCTCATTAACACTGCTGCTGTGAGTCTCTCATTAACACTGCTGCTGTGAGTCACTCATTAACATTGCTGTTGTTAGTCACTCATTAACACTGCTGCTGAGTCACTCATTAACACTGCTGCTTTCATTCACTCATTAACATGGCAGATGTTAGTCAGTTACTGACACTGTTAGTCACTTATATTAACACTGCTGCTGTTAGTCACTCATTAACACTGCTGCTGTTAGTCAGTCATTAACACTGCTGCTGTTCGTCAGTCATTAGTTAGTCAGCAACATTGTTGCTGTCATTCGTTTGTTAACACTGCTGCCATCATTCGCTTAAGACAGGGTGACATATTCTCCATTTCATTTAATTTTCTTAGGCATTAAGCAGAGAATGTGACTGTTAAATATGGTGGACCGGCAGCTGAACCTGTTTCCCAGTGTCTTGGGGCCTGACTGCAGTGTCCTTTTTCATTATTAGTCGGGTGTCTGTGATTTGTGCGGCCCAGGAGGGGACGACAGGGTGCTGAGAAACAGTCTGCTGACCCCTCCAGTCTTTCCAAGGCCTGCTCTGTTTACCAGCATTTATTGCAGCTCTGGGACACAGAGCGGGGGAGGCTCAAGGAGGTCAGGCAAGTCTGTCCAGCAATCAGCTAAATACAGGCCCTGCTGTGAGGGAGCTGCCGTATTGACCAGCCATTAATATTACTGTTAGCAGAGAGAGATGAGGGGCAGGACGGAGGGGTAATAAAACAAAGAACCACAGAGGCGTTTTCAGGTCAGGACAGGTGCAGTCACCCCCCCTCACCCCCACAAACACTTCATCATTCTTCACTGTCCTGTCCCCTCTCCACAGTGTGCTTCTGCAGAGTAGCCAAACCCTGCAGGGTGATGTCATGCTTCATGCAGAGCCATTCTGGCCTGTTCTTATTATTATCATTATTCCTGGATGCGAATGGTGTCTATCTGGCACTCTCTGCTTTAAAGTCCTCATTTTCTTAGCATTTTTTGAGTTTGTTGTCCCCTGCACCCCTTTACCTGCCAGAAAAATCAGATCAAACAAGGTCTGTGGCAGCAGAAATGCTGCTTTCTTTTTTTTCTAGTTATTCTGTAGGTTTTCTCTTCTCTTTCCATTAATGGAATAGCCATTTCTGATCAGCATAGTAGCTCTCATGTTTGCTGTGCAACAGCGCTGAATTTGTTCACCCTGTGTCTGCGGTGTGAAATTAAATCTTCCCACACGGCTACTTCACAGTTGCTGAATGGCTCTCCACAGTGACTGTGGAGAACCCGGTGCCCACAGAGTGCCCGGGTGTAGCTGGCGCTGGCAGTCCTGGGCGACGATGAGGGGGTGACACGTCCACGTCCGCATTGATTCTGTCGCACAAACAGCCATGCAGTTGCCGGGCTCTGCTGATTCCCCCAATTAAATAGGGCCTAGTGATGGAAACAGACATATCATTCATAACCTTTTCAAATGTATAGTCAAATACATAAATGCCTATTCACTGGGCAGAGATCCAACCAGTTTCATTTATGGATTTTCATCTATAAAAACAAGTGCCAAATTTTATATTCAGTCTGCACCATTTTTTTGTCTTATGAAAGGCACATTGTGTTTTTTTTAGTTTCCCTTGTGCCAGTGGTAATAGTCCCTTTAGTGGACCCAGTAAGTACATTTAGCCATTATACTGTATTAGTTTCTTCTTCTTGACAGGGGCGTAAATACCGATGCAGCTAAGCACAGCTCTGGTGTATGATGTTGAAATGGCTCTATTGAGAAGCTGAGGTTTTTTTCAGGGTTTCAGGTTGAAGTGTGCTGGGATGCACTGGAGCAGATTATTCCCAGCCATAAACGCTGGCAGCCTGAGCCCCGGCTTCATCCAGTTCTCAAACGCGGAGCGTCGTGGTAACATCGGTTCTGTGTCAGGGTAAACTGACGGCCTTAGAGTGGGAGTCTGAATCTGCATCAGATGCGTGTGATGTATATATCTGGAGGGATTGTCAACAGGGGCCTGTGAATTGGGCCATGAGAGAGAGAGAGAGAGTTAGGGGGAGGAGGAAGGGGGAGGAGGAAAGAGTGGGGATAGAGTGAACCAGCGAACACAGTGAGAGGTGTGGAGTGAAAGTGAGAGAAAGTGTTGAGTGATGCAGAGAAGGAAAGTGCAGAACTGCGTTTGTAGGGTACAGTGCGATGTGGCAAAGAGTGAAATGTGCTAGTTTAAGGGAATTAAAAAATGGAAAGAAAAAGAAATTAGAGACAAGGAACCTGGAAGCAGAATATGTAAACAGAGAAAGAAAAAACATCGTACATATCCTTAATCAGTTCTTTCTTCTCTTTCTTTAATTTCGTGGCATTCTCCTCCATGTTAGGCTCTCCTGGCCAATAATTAATGTGCGTTGTAGAACTGAGTGAAGGGGGTGGGGGAGGAGGTGCAGGGGTTCGTGTGGGAGTGGGAGAGGATGGTTTTCCTGCTGGGCACTCCCACTGCCTCCAATGAGCTGCCTGACCCTGGGGTGCACAGCCGCAGTGTCCCTGTGTGTGAACTGAACACTGCATTTTCTGAAAATCTGCAGGTCATGTGTTTTACTGCAGGGTCCCAGCATGGTGTCCAAGGTCTGGCTTTTTTCAATGTGTTCGGAACAGTATAAATATCCTGAGACTGTTTGGGCACTACCCTCATCATAAAGTTATTTTTTTAAAGTGCGGACGTAATTTTCACATTGCCAAACATTTTTTTAAGTGTTTCATCATTGGTAGTTCTATGTATGTGACAATTCCAAAGTAGGAAAATATATTAAATATAGTCTTTATTTATGTAGACTGCCGTACGGCTTTTAATACTTAATAAGCATAAAGTCATGACACCTCCTTAAAACAGGAAGGTGGCCAAGGTTTCAGCAAAAACCAATATACATTGCTCCGGTCTTTTCCTTCAGACCTCCAGGACCTCCTTTACTATACCTTTATAACAACTAATTTATTTATGATGACTAGCCATCAACAATTTCTTCTTAATGCCTGAGAATGAAGTTATTAATGGACTAAGCATGTATGCCTTCACCATATTCTGAAGTGTTTCCAGATGCTGGAGGTGCAGGTCTATCTCTGATCATCACCCTCTAATTTAAAGAAGCAGAAGATAATTTTCCTTTTTTTTTTTTTTAGATATAATTGAAAGGCATTGATGTGCGTCTGGCTGAATTAAAAGTTCCCTCAAAGACTAGGGCCCCAGAGGAGAGCAGGGCCGTGTTCTGAGTTTGTGATGGGGGGGATGCATGACCTCACCTGTCCTCCCAGCAGTCCTTGCCCTATAAACGTCCCTCAAACCCGCTCAATAAACTCAAGAGTCTGGAAAAGTATGCGCTCATTTTATGCACGTGGGACACATGACCGTCTAGCACACTGTTTTTCATCTTTGTTGCAGTCAAGCACAGTAAATTATCCATATCAGTTCGACCTCAGTGGAGAGAGAGGGACTGAGCGATGCAGAGGAGACCCTGTAGAAGAGGCCCAGGGCCAAAGACTCAGGCAGAGGCAGAGCATTCCAGGGCCGCTGATCATGGCCATAACTGTAACATCACTTTTTATTATTTTTGGTAAAAAGGCAGCACAGCCCTCAGATGAGAAACATTTGAAACTCCATACATTAAACTCAGTGTAGCAGGTGATGCATATGGTCTGCCAACACACCTGGGAATGGACAAGGCTCAGGAAGAACGTTTGATCCTGTGAAATGTGAAAGTGCACAGAAATTAGACCGTGTCCATAAGACATTATCATGATGCTCAGCCATTTTTTGAATGTTTATTTTACAAGAAGTATAAACTATAACCAGAAATACAAGAAAAAGCATGAAAAAGAGATTAATACCTTCAAAAAAAATGCATGAAAAAAATATATGGTTGACAAGTTCAGTCATATGGTCTTAATATTGAAGTGCCATTTGTGGTGAAATTGCACAATTAGATTAACTAAGGAATGTTTCTGTCTTTGTATTACATTTTCGTATATTTCCTAGATGTAAATATTTTTGGTTTAAAGATCAGTGGTACTTTAAACGAATGACATTCGGCTGATGGAGTGACAATGGAGCTTAATTGTAGTGCTCAGCCGTGCTTCTGAGTGACATACATCATCCTCCCGTGCACTTTGAGAGTAACCAATCAGCCCGGCAGGCCGGAGGGATGCATTATTGTAATGTATTGTAATGAATGGCCGGGCTCATTAGTGTATTGGGGAGGGGGGTTTTGGCAGGGGGTGATGAACAGGCAGAAGTGACATGTGGCAGAGAGCTGGCTGGCGTATCTGTTCGGTGCAGAGGGGGGGGAGGATCCACAATGAATGACGGCAACTTTTGGGCTTACCACAGCATCGAGCGTATTTCTACAAAACTGGGTTGACTGCAGGATACACTGTAGGACCGACTGCAGCGTATCCTATCCCACTATATAATGTATAGTTTGACTATAGGATTAACCACAGCAGTGAGCTTAATGTAAGACTGAAGGCAACACTGGGTTTAATGCAGCCTTTAACAGGGCAACCAAACAAACTGGACCACGGAGTCAAATCCCTGCAGAACATTCTGGCTCTGTGCTATGCCCCCCCCCCCCCACCCCCACAGTTACACTGTCCCCAGCCAGGAGGCCCATCAAAGAGCATCCACAGCCTGAGTCTGCAGATTGCTTCTCAAACTACTTCACTGGTCCATATGAATGGACTGCTGAGGCAAGGGTGGAGAGAGAAGCTTCCTCAGAGCAGGGTGGATGTGGGGAGTGATAAGGAGTTCAGATTGAGGTTGTGCCCAAGAGGGAATTCCCCAAAACAGTCAGCACACTGTCACTGTCTGTCTTCTGCCGCAGACCAAAACCCCAGCTGTTCAAACTGTGTTTTGGCTCTGTAAACTGACTTACCTCTCCTGAGTTCTGAGCATTTACACTGTTATGCTGCACAGACTTAAGCTAAATTTAGTAGCATAACCCCAAATCCATTATGCTTCTTTTAGCACTACACCCTCTAACTCAATCTTGTGCTTACTATGGTACTTAGCTTTATACTGTAAATTTAGGTAATGACACTTACTGTCAGTTGAGATACGAATAACTGGGTCCCTCTTGCACCTACTGTGGCACTTTACTTTATGTAGTAAGTTTACGTAATGACTCTTTCTATTGGTTGTGATACTAATAACTGGATATTGCTGTTGATCTTTGCATAACCTTTTTGCAGCACTTTGTAAGTGTCACTGGATAAGAGCTTCTACTAAACGCCTAAATGTGAATGTAATGTTACAGCCTTATTCTCTTGGGTTTAGCCATGCATTGCCATTGCTCAAAACTACAAGTGTGTTTTACTGCTGATGTGTAGAGCTTGATTAAGCACTACTGAGACATGAACTTAAGGTTTAGATGTGAGTTCTGCTATATAATTTGAAATTGAGTTAAGTCATCATCCACTGTGTCTCACTCGATTGGAACAAGCTCATCCAATTGCTGCAGGACATTTAATCAGTTTTGGATATTCCTTCAGTCCATCAGCTGAGCCGAATGTAGCCATCGCCCCAGATAATTAAGCTTCTTGCAGATTCCCGGCTGAACAGAGGAGTTGCTAGTGTGCAGTTAGACAGGGGAAACCCTGCCAACTGGACCCCTCCCTGGGTGATACTATAACTGTCAGTGCATTGTCCTGCAAGGCTGCCAACATCATTTGGCACTGGCACAGTTAGGACTTGTTTCAGGACCCGATAATGCTTTTAAAATAAGAAAAAACCAAAGAATAAACAAAGCCACCATCTCTATTTATCTCTCACTAAAAACACAAACGCTGTCAGAGAGAAATGTCTTCTCGCTATCTCTCAGACTGTGGTTGGCTGGCATGTACCAGATTTATAGACTCAAAGTCAGGCTTAATTCTTCCGGCATGATTTATGCCAGTCTGGAGGGCATTAAAATAGGTCTTATAATCACAATTTTTTAAAAGAATGTCTCTATCTCCTCTCTTGCCTTGTTCTGTTGATTACTTTATTCTTTCTCTTTCTCTTTCATTTTGCCTGTCTCACCCTTTCTGGTTCTGCTCTTTGTCTCTCTGTGTGTCTCTGTCTATTACTCTGTCTGTCTCAGTCTCTTCCACTGACATCTAATTATCGTTCACAATTATGAAAAAATCACATGAAATTACCACCTTCTCATGGGAATCCCAGATTTTCACGTGTCTGACTTTTTCAAATGTGAACTACCATTTTCACATGTGAAAACAAAACTTGTGACTAACATCAACAAAATAGCATAGGTTACCCTTTTCTGCTCTCATCTTATAAGTAGGATTGTTTTTATAGTCCACATGGGTTCACAAGTTGAGTTTTCACATGTGATTTTTCTCACAAGGGTAGACTTGCACATTAGCAGGATTGCTTGTGTAGCTTTCTAAAGGTGTGATGCTAACAGTTTTCTTATGCAATCCTGGACAAACTTCCTGTTTGGAATCTGACGAGGAGTACAGGTGATGGGCACAGTCTCTCAGGTACCACATGGGTTTTTCAGAGTGGGGAAAAGTTCAGGGTGCAAAAATGTGCTGTCCATGACAGAAGGTTGTTTTCCTGTTTTTTCATACCCTTGTTTACACGGACAGGAAGAGAATGAAATTCGTCTTTAACTTAAAATCACGCGGCATGGACATGCTTTTCTGTGGCGCCCCTTGCTGCTCGCTTATTTGCCTGGGTAAGTGAATTGGGCCACTTGGCGAGTCAGCTGGTGTCCGGGTAAATTCTCTGTTCTCTCATCTTTCCCCTCTCCCCTAAGCACATAGCAGCGCTCATCAAATGCAGCACAGCAGGGATGTCCCTGAGCTGTTTGTCGTGATAGCTACGTGTGTTTTTTTCTTTTGTGAACCACTTTTTTTGCGCGCTACCCATGAGCTACTGCTAGTGTGGGCACTGATATAAGCGTCTGCTACACCCCCCCCCCCCCTTCACCCTCCTACCCTTGTTCTCTCTTCTGTCTTGCTTTTTGCCACCCGCTGAGCTTTATTGGCACAGGCAGAGTGAGTGACAGACAGGTGCTGGGAGATCATTTCCCTCTCTCTCTCTCTCTGTCTCTCTGTCTCTCTCTTGCTCTCTGTGTCTTTCTCTTGCTCTCTCTCTCTCTGTCTGTCTCTGTCTCTCTCTCTCTCTCTGTCTCTCTGTCTCTCTCTCTCTGTCTCTCTGTCTCTCTCTCGCTCTCTCTCTGTCTCTCTCTTGCTCTCTCTCTGTGTCTCTCTCTTGCTCTCTCTCTCTCTCTCCCTCTCCCTCCCTCTCTCTCTCTCTCTCTCTCCCTCCCTCTCTCTCCCTCTCTCTCTCCCTCTCCCTCCCTCTCTCTCTCTCTCCCCCCTCTCTCTCTCTCTCTCTCTCTCTCTCTCTCTCTCTCTCTCTCTCTCTCTCTGTCTCTCTCTCGCTCTCGCTCGGCCTGTCATTGTCCGCTCATCATTACCACTATGCCGATGCGGAGCCGTCGCTAGCGAACCTCCGGCTGTAATCAGTAACCCCTCTCGCTGAAAGAGCGCGCAATCAGCGGGGGGAGAAGGAAGGAATCAGCACCGCGGTTCCTCGCGTCGAGAGCCCCGCTGGCTGCCAGCTGCAGCGCGCCTCTCCTTGGCCGCGGCTGATCAGAAAGTCCAAACCCTCCTCCCACGGGGGTCGGCAGGGGGATTAAAATGTGCTGCCTCATAAAATAGGTTTTATGTACTTATGAAGCCTGACCCTTTCCGGCTCAGTGGCGGGGAACGCAAAGAGCACTGGAAGCGAGCGGGGCGCCCGGCCTGCTCCCCTCCAGCACCTCGCTCTGATTGCTCACTGCTTATTGCACGACAGCTGTGTTTTATTTCATTTAAAACGGAGAGCTTTGACCCCCAGCGTCTGCTGATATATTAGCTGGTGGAGCACCTCTCTGAACCCGCGCCTTTTACTGCAGGGGAGGGGGGGAGGCTGTGTGCGGGTGCGCTTTCTGCTGCCAGACGAGCGGCCGATGATGACTGAAAACAAAAATAAAAAGGATTTAAAGCGAAAGCAAATGCACGCTCAGGAAGGGATTAAAGTTACTCAGTGGGGCATTCAGCCCGGATTGTGATAGTGAGGTCCTTGCTGTTGGATAATGACTTTAAGCAAGTGTGACTTGTTTTTAGAGTTTGTATTTATTTATTTATTTTTACACAATGCACGAATTGAATTTTTTGTTTGATTTTGCTGACAGCTGAACTCAAGATATTGCTTAAAAATTGGAAAAGAAAATGTAATATTTGCTAAATTCCCTTGTCAGCTTTAAACAAGGCCAGTTGTGTGGGCAGGTATGGGGGAGGTTTTTAAAAAAAATCAGTCTTCGATATCCGCTCTGATATCCATGTTGTTTGTGAATGTAAGGGTATTGGCAGTGTGCGGTTTGCAGTTGTACCCGTGAGTGTGAAGTTAAAAAAAAATAATGCCTGTGCTTCTGTAAAGAAGGGACTGGTACTCCCTTAGAATTAGGGTTGCAATGGCTGCTGGGTGAGGTGTTTGGGAAGGCGGAGCAGCTGCTGGTGAATTGTGGTTGAGGAACCACATGTGACCACTCCCAGGCCTGCTAATTAACAACCAGCCCATGATGAGAATTTAGAACCACCCCCCTGCTATCCACCCAATCCCCTTTCCCCATCCCCTGTAGGAATCCTGCAGAGCCCTCCTGAATCTTCTCTGTGTGCTGCCCTCACCTCTCCCAGTGTCTCTAGCAAGCCCTCAATGTCCCATTAAAGAAGATTTATTGTTAGCAGGACTTTGCTCAAAAAGTGTTTATTTGGACCATTAGCTTTAGGGAGGTGAGCAAGAGAGAATGGCTATATGGCTGATCATTGGTTGTCTTATAGAGGGCAAAATAAAGTGTTTTATCAGCACATTGATGGAGATGGGGATTGTGCAGATAATTAGATTGTTAAATTTGATTGTTAAATTTACCTCACCAACTACGAATACAATCAGTGGTTACACAAATGTTATCCATTAGTGTGAATATGTGGATGATGAAATTAAATAAGATATTACTTTAAAAACATTGTCTTTAGGAAAAGGTCACAGTTTCATAATAGCTGAAAATTATATACCATTCACAGGATTGTAGCTCATGTGAATTTTTGGAATTCTTTCAGTGCCTGAGTCTCTTGGTTTTGAGGTGAGGTTTGAATGTTACCCCAGGTTCATTTGTTAAAAATAGATAGTTTCACCCTCCTTTAATTTTTTTCAGACATGGGGAAAGCAGAGAGGGTAGATGGAGAAGGGACCACAGATGAGAAAATGTCTGGGAGGGTGGAGGAACCCCCAGCTGTGTGGGAGGGTGGAGGAGCCCCCAGCTGTGGGGGAGGGTGGAGGAGCCCCCAGCTGTGGGGGAGGGTGGAGGAGTCCCCTGCTGTGTGGGAGGGTGGAGGAGCCCCCAGCTGTGGGGGAGGGTGGAGGAGCCCCGCTGTGGGGAGGGTGGAGGAGCCCCCAGCTGTGGGGGAGGGTGGAGGAGCCCCTGTTTGTGGGGGAGGGTGGAGGAGCCCCCAGCTGTGGGGAGGGTGGAGGAGCCCCTGCTGTGTGGGGGTGGAGGAGCCCCGCTGTGGGGAGGGTGGAGGAGCCCCCTGCTGTGGGGGAGGGTGGAGGAGCCCCCTGCTGTGTGGGAGGGTGGAGGAGCCCCCTGCTGTGGGGGAGGGTGGAGGAGCCCCCAGCTGTGTGGGAGGGTGGAGGAGCCCCCAGCTGTGTGGGAGGGTGGAGGAGCCCCCTGCTGTGGGGGAGGGTGGAGGAGCCCCCAGCTGTGTGGGAGGGTGGAGGAGCCCCCTGCTGTGTGGGAGGGTGGAGGAGCCCCCTGCTGTCATATACAGCTGGAGAGCTGGCCACCAGACAGACTGCGCTGCGCGTCTCGTCGCCGTAGTTATGTTCTGTCTGTTAATTCTGTTCCTCTAAAATGCCATTTGACTGAATTTTTTTCCTTCTATTCTTTTAAATACAGTACTGTTCAGAACACCATCGCGGTGTACAGTGTGTCTTGTCCTGGCCCAGTGCAGAGTTTGTGAGGCACGCTCTGGGCGGGGTCTGTGGGGGTTGGGGCTGCCGGTGTGTTGTGCAGTGAGGGTGAGAGAGGGCATGCTGTGATGCAGTGTCCTTGATCTGTGTGTGGAGAAGGGGAATGTATTAGCAGTCCAGCGCTGGACCTGCAATCTCCTGATATTTAACCCTGGACTTAATTTGAGCTTTACAGTGATTACACGGTCTCCCTGGAGACATCGATTGTCCTGCTGCTCTCTGGCGAGCACCTTGCCGAAATGCTGACGAATTAACTCCCTGCCCTGCCAAGTCCAATTAATCGTCAGCACCGCATCGACGTACTCATCTATTCGTTTGGTATTAAATTTGAATGCAAACTTTAAAGAAAATTCCCTAAGAACCCCCCCCCCCCCCAGCCCCCCACCCAACCAGAGAGGCTCAGTGCAATGTTTTGAGTTTAGTCCCACCCTCTCTTGTTGTGGTTTCTGTGTTTGTTGGTCTGTCTAATTTCGGCCATATCCCCCATTGATGAAGGAGAGCGCAGGCTAATACAGATCCTGCCTAACAACCCACCTCTTCTTTTTCACTCTGCGGTCCAGCTTAGGTCCCTGTGGCCATTTTCTTCCAGGGGTGGACATATATATCTGACATTATACATCTCTGTCTCTTTCAAGTGAAGCCAGAGGAGAAGCAGAGAGTACTGTGGGATGGACTCATCCACTACAGTACCATTGTACACTTGGCCATCTCTGGTGTGTCGTATCTAATGTGAATGTGTTCTTTCACACCATCAAGCAAATGCAGAGAGGGTTGGCATTAACAGCGAAGGCAGCTCAGTGGGGAGCCTTACTCTTCTGTCTGTAAGTTGCTATAGATGGATGATTTTCAAGCCAACAGTCGTGTTAAAATTGCCACTGTATCACCTGCCTGAGTTGGCTGGAAATGTAAATTTGGGTGAGAAGTAAGGTGCTGGAGGAAACAGGATATGCAAGATTTAAAATAAAAAATATTGACCTAAGTGCACTGTACTCTAGTATCCAATTCTGTCATATCTATGTGTATGTGTGTGCGCGTGCGTATGTGCTTCATGCGTTTGTGGGTGTGCATGTGTGTGTGTGTGTGTGCGCGTATGTGTGCATGTGTGTGTGCTGTGTGCATGTGTGTGCTCATGTGCGTATACTTGCTTGTGTGCGTGTACATGCGTGTGTGCATACATACTTGCGTACCTGCGTGTGTGTGTGTGTATGTACGTGTGCACGCGTGTGTGTTCTGTCATGCAGTTGCTGAAAGCTGAAAGTGGATGAGTGACACACAGAGTATATTGTGTACTATTTGAAAGAAACCTTTCAATGTTGGTATTTGAGTGGGAATCAGGGTACGGTCCACACAGGCCTCACCCATAGAGCTAATCCATCAAGGGCTCTTTGAGATCACGCTCCTCACAACAGCCGCCCCCGAGGCCCCACCAGACCTCTGCTTGCTACCTCCTTCAAGTCAATTTGACTCCCAGATCGATGGAGCCCCGTTTAAGGTCCTGGATATACTGGTCGCACTGTTGGGAGGCACAGACCTGCCTGCGCTAAATGGCCTGGCCAATTCCCCCAAGGTCGGGATAAACAACTCTTTTCCTCCCCCCTCCCTTTCTTTAATTACGCTAATGCAGACATTAAAAGCAGTGGAATTAAATTAAATCCCAAGCTTTGCCACAGAGAAAAGGGAAAAGGACAACAACAAAAAAAAAAAAGCACATAAAAACACGCGCCACCAAGATGCTATCGCAGTCAGCCGGGGCTCTGTGATCTGTGGCTTCTGCTAAAGGGCATCTGGCTAGTAAGGATCAAAGGAGACTTTGAGGGAATTTGTTATCACAGCTGGTTTGGAAGCCTCTATGTTGTGTTTTTATCTACTGGTACCTCTCAAGTTATTTTCCTTTTCATTTTATAGTTCAGTTTTCTGCTTTTAGCTTGGGTCACACAAACACACACACACCCACGCACAGATACACACACACACACACACACACACAAAGTGTGATTCTTATTTACATTTTTCTTCCTCACTCCTCATGATAAATGACATATAGAACTTGGGCATATGTCTTCTGTGTTAAATAATATTAAAAATTATTTCAGCATCATTAAATGCAGGAAGAAAATGTGTGAATGTATCATAAATGTATCATGAAACCATAAAGTATGTCTAAAGTGACAAAATGACCTGTAGTCATATAGCTATCTATATACATTTTACTACCACATATACACCATCTTGGTTTATACAAACTGGTCCCTAGTTTTTTTCTTTTCTTATAGTTTTTCCTTTAAGGAGAAAACCATTTATATAATTTCACTGAGTTATTATTTCAGAAATGTAATTTCAATTTAATTTTGTGCTTGTTTTTGGGTTTTGGCATTTCGCTTCAGAATCTTGCTTGCAAAAACAAGCACAAAAATATGTTTATTTTTTACCTTAAGTTTATGCCCCTCAAGATATGTTGAATCTGAGTTCCAAGAAATAAAACTGCTGCAAGATATGCTCAGCCTCCCTGAAATGATTTTTTTAGTTCTAGTTGATTTTCTTAAAATCATAAACAGTTTAATTTTAAACATATTTTACCGTATAATTCTGCAGATGACACTCAATACTCAGGAATTGCTGGGCTGATGTCATTGCTCCAATTCCTGGAACTGCTTTTCGTTCTTTATTTCTTCGCAGACTCTTTTTCTTCTCTTGAGCCGTATGTGACTGTCAGACTTTAGTGAGGGAAATAAGGCACCTCTCCCTTATTTTCAGCATTCTGAATAACAATGTTTCTCATGACTGGCATTCAAGGAGATGGCGGTGAGGTTCTGTGGAAAAGCGAGCCATTAACACGCAAGCCAGCGCCTCCCATTTCCTGGCCCTCCATTCACTCGCGCGCGGCTTGTTTGGGGGCCTCTGCGGCCGGCTGTCGGAGCCAGAGAGCGACACACACAAAGGAGCCTCTCACAGCCGCTGCCTTGGTGACTTCCCTGTGACTTTGAAAAGCCGCAAGAATAATTCATGGGTCCCAGGAGTTTTGGGAAGGGGGGTGGGGGTGGGGGGGTGGAGTGGGTGGATAGAGACAAAACTGCGCTGAAAAGTTCATTGAGGACAAATTTGCACTCCAGGATTTCCTGACCTTTTCGCGGAGTCCGGCCAGTCCCGGGAGGGAGAGAGAGCGATGGCTGGGAGGCTGCAGGGGAGAGGCGGACTGAGAGCCGCACAGACTCTTCCCTGAGTCCTCCTCACCGGCGCACTGCTTACAGACCCCTGCAGCCTCCCCCCCCCCACGCACCCACACGTCCCTGCAGGAATCTCAGCAACAGTTATACAGCCTGGCTAGATTTCACTTGCAAATATGCAGGGTACTTGGATATACCAGGGCAGTGAATTACATTATATTACAGCACTTGTTTCAGAAGAGGTGACTCTAGTGAGGTTCACTAGTTGTAGGCTTGAATCCCAAAGCAAGGCATTACTGCTGTACCCTTGAAATTACTTCACCTGAATTGCTTCTGGAAGAAACTACCGGTATAAATATATCAGAAGCCTAAGATAGGCTGTCTACTTAAGGGCAGCATAAGGGGTCTTAAAATGAAGAAACAACAGGCTTAGTGAATTTATTGGTAGATATATACTACCAGAGATTTGAGTATACAACATATACTTTTATACAGTGAAGGGGAATGGTTTCAGAAACAAAAGAGAACTAAAAGTAACTGAAAATTTTAGTATGAGCCCACGCAAAAAAAGCAACACTATTTTTTCCCCAGAGTTCCTGAACAAAAATATTTGTTAAAACATTGTTCACTGGCTAAGTAAATGTTGGCACCTGACTAATGCCAATAAAGAATCCTCCATAATTTTAACACACACTTGAACAGGGTTAAGCTTAAAGTAGCAGCAGCAGTTCCATTACTCTATCTCTGTGTGTCTATTAGCAAGTTCCTACTCACAACACACACTCCTACAGCCCATCCCACGTACTCACACCAATTTCCTCCCTATTCAGCGTGGCTGTTCAATCCATACGCTCCTAAGTGAATCATGTTGTTATCTGGTGAGCCTGTAATGAGTGTGCAATAGCAGGCATCCAGTTTTAAAGAAGAGAGATAGGCAGGAAGCTACTGCCGCTGCCTCCTCACCAATCGAACACGAACCAAGCTATGCAAGCATGAAACCACCTCAACTTTCCCAGTGCCAGTATTATTACGCTACAGATTACTTTGCACTGAAGTACTGTCAGGTTTTCATTTTAAATGTGCTCCTTAATCAGCACTGACCACAAAGATTGATAGTAGCCAGCTCGATGACTGATATGATGACAATTGCTAGCGCGAAATCTGTATATTTGTGATATAGTGCATATGCATGCATCTGAATTGTGACAATGTAATGTGGGCTGTCTTCCATTTTAGCAATGCTTAGGTTTTACCATATTTTGGGCATTCCATGTTTAGGTCTACTTATAGGTATAACCTTTAAATTATTGTGAATATACGTATTAAAGACATAAAGAAGCGTATAAAGAAAAATCGTTTAATCATTTTATTAGCCAGGGCACAGCTGATAACTTTCCGTTTGATGGCGGGATGACGGTAACTTGGATAGGAGTGCGCTGGCAGCTCTGAGTAATCATAATGCTGGTGAGTCGACAGTCACCTGCTGAGAGCCATAAACCCAGCGCAAGATTGATCTTCTCATGAGAAGCATTTGCATAATGTGCGATCATTAAAAGGCAATTACTGCGCTGTGGAGATGGCCGCTAATTTGAAAGGTGCCTAACTAAAGTTTGTTAAAGGTGGGGAGACCCCGCAGAGTCAGCCCCTGCAGAAACATTCCCACATGTTATTTGTGTTTATTTTTGTGGGGGAAAAAAGCCGTTTCTGAATCATAAAAAAGGCTGTTTGTATTCCAGTGAAATATTGTGGCTTTCTTCACTTTTCCTACCCTTCCTGAAACCATGTTTTCAGATGGAATCAAGACTTCTGGATTTTGGAGACTTTCCCAGAAACCTTTACTGTTTTTAAAAAAATCAAGAACATACCCCTGTGACTATCTTTCTCCCCACCCACATTGGCCTGTTCTGTGTGTTTGCTAAAGTGAGTGTGTGTGTGTGTGTGTGTGTGTGTGTATTTAGGGTATCACTGTTACCTCACAGCAAGAAGGTTATGGGTTTAAATCTTGGCTTGGGGCCTTTCTGTGTGGAGTTTGCATGTGCTCGCCATGTCCATGTGGGTTTCCTCTGGGCACCCCGGTTTCCTCCCACAGTCCGAAGACATACAGGTAGGCTAATTGGAGACTTTAAATTTCCCATAGAGTATGTATGTGAATGAGTGTGTGCCCTGCAATAGATTAGCAGCCTGTCCAGGGTGTATTCCTGACTCTCGCCCAGTGCACCCTGGGATAGGGTCCAGCACCCCCAGGTACCCTGCTCAGGATAAGCAGGTATAGATAATGGATGGATGATCAAGAGGTGAATCAGTAGGTTCCTAACAGGTGAAGGTGTGGGCACATGGTCACTAAAACTAACATTGCTGTAGATAATGAAGAATTCCAAAACAGCAAATGATAATGAGCCAAACATGAATTGTGTTAATAAGTTGAAGGAAAAATGATTTACTTAAACACTTGTTCGACAGCCTAATTAGGAGCCTATTGATTCCCCTCATGAATGTGATCAGTTACAATTTTTGTTTCCTCTTTTTATGTGGACACAATGTGAACATGTGATGGCATGCATAGCTATTTATGACATAATGTGGCTTCAGAGGGTAAATAATCCCTCTAAACATGAAAAGAACCTAATTAAGAAAAATTAAAAGCTTGTTAAAATTCTTTAATTGTATTTGTTGTTGGAATGAAAACAAGCGTACTCCGAGTCCCCAGGACCAAATTTGAATACCACTGAGCTAGGGGACAATCCACGAAAGCTCTTCACCCCACCAAACCCCACCCTTTAGCACAAGGAATCAATGATGTCACACATCTGGTCCACCCTCCCCGGCTCCGGATCAATACCCACCCCCATCGATCCGCTGACGGCAGAATTCGCTGCATCCTAATTAGAATTATTAATTGAAAATCGGAAATCGGTGGGTGCAGATTAAGTGCGGCGCGAGTGCGTTTTATTGGGCTGACATTGTCTCCGATGCAGCGCGGCGTTAGCTGTGACTGACCTCGCGTATCCTCGTTCGCTGAAAAAAAACCTCCCTTAATTTCTTTATTTATCACCTCTTGTCAGCTCGATGGGAAGGTTTATTTACACGTACGGGCTTATCGCTTTTGTTGCGCTGTATACGAAGAGCAAAGTCTTTCTCAGGAGTGAATTATTTAGTGCGGGAGGCAGCGGGCTGTGTGACAGCGTGCTGATGAGGACACTTTGGCCAGGGTGCTGCGGGGGTTTGAATGAGATACAGGTTGGCTGTGTCGGGGCAGGGATATTCTCCCATAATTCACATCTTACAATCTGTCCCGTGTGTCTTCCTTCGCCCAAAGACGGCAGTTCCCTGCTGGCTGTGGTTTGACTCTGAAGTTGTTTTTAATGAGCAGGGCAGAAGTTTCTGCGAATTGGCCGCGCTCCCTTTTCTCCGATTGAACTCCCAGCCAATGCGGTGCCGCCAAAGCACCGTTATGAACTCCTCTTCAGTGCCCCTGGCCAGTTACGATTGGCCGGGTACTGACCCGAGTGTGAGGTCCTTGGACCTGGAGGAAGGAGCTCAGAGAGCACACAATAAATACCCAACTTGAACTTCAGTCCTCAGTTTAACTCATAAACACATTGGCTTTGGATGGCCTTGCCCCAGAGAAAGATGCTGGTTATTTGTTTGCTCTTGCTAGAGAAAACTTGGCCGGATCAAACAAAAGATTTACTCAGCCATGTCCTCCCTTTCTGGCGATGTGAGTTCTGTTTTGTAAAGGTAGAGTGAAGCCAGTATGACCTGTGATGATGATGGGATGCTCTATGTCCTAAGCCTTCTTTGAGCGAATCAAACACTGAGCAGGAAGGACTAGGTGACCAAAATAATACCCCTTCCCTGTGGGTACCCGAATCCTATCTGCTGGATAAGAATCTGCAGTGTGTGTGATCGCATCTGATCCCCCCTTTGCCATGCTGCCCTTCATGCCAGAGAGAGAGAGAGAGAGAGAGAGAGAGAGCTGGGGCTTGTCCAGGGTCGTGGACCCTGATGACCGCTGCTCCCTGCTGCAGTCCACTCTTCTTCTTTTGCATTTTTACATTTATCAACTCACAAATCACCAGTACTATTTGGGAAAAACGTACATCCCCCAAAAGGTATTTATATCAATGATGTTATTTTGTAGTGTGCTAATAAGTACACTGGTAATGAGTGTTAGGGAGTTGTGGTGAGAACTGTTGGTCCTTAATGGAGAGTGCAGCTTTTAGTGCAGCCAGTGCTGTCAGAGGCTTTTATCAGTCCGTTTTATAGAAGAGTCTCTTTTACAGTGTTGTAATAGGAAACTCCTTCTGCTTGCAGGGAGTACCTGGCAGCATAGCACAGTGATTAAAGAACTGTTTTTATAACATTGGCTTCAATTCCCAGGTGAGACACTACCGTTATGTCCTTTGGCAAAGCACTTGCACCTGAATTGATTCAATAAATCGTACATTGAAATGCACAAGCAAACACACAAATAAAATCCAAACTGTTTAAGTTGCTCTGTTAAGTGCCTAAAATTAAAGAAATGCCTGCCGGATAACTAAATAATGTTGGTTGAGGCAAAGTAAAAAGAACCTATCCAACAGTTTAATATATGCTTGTGTTAAATTAACCTTTTATACTAGTGAGATCCTTGCATTTTTACTGTTTATATTAGTAGTCCATTCCTAGTGAGTATGGATCTGACATCAGGTTGAGGATTTTGTACACTTCTAGAAAAACACATTGCGAACAAATTCCCTTACTTAATCATTTACCATTTTTTGCTTACTCCTTTAATTGCTGAAGCTTTCCTTTTCACCCTGTGAAGTCTATTGATTGTTGAACATGAGGAGGTTTAATAAGATCCTGGGCACAAGCAGCTCGATACTGAATCAGGCAGCTTTTCCTGTCACATCCTGTGCTGGGGAGCTACTGTGGAACTCAGAGATGAACCAAGCTGCTTGTTGACAGAGGTACACTGTTAGGGACTAAACTAATTAGTGACCAAGAATAAACTATAGTCAGCCTGTATTACTTAATGACTGAGTCTGTGAAATGTAGAGTTATGTTGATATGTAATATAAAAGTTAGACTTATTAAGGTACTGCGGTGCTGAGTTTAATGAGGGACTAGAATGCTGCCTAATTGTTCTGAGTTTCTGTCCCTGTATAATGCCTGTGAACCTCATGAAATAGTCTTGTTAAGGACATAAAATACATAATAGAGATTGTGTGTGATGTCTTCCCCTAGAGGGATGATAGAGGATGAGGGGTTGATGGGAGGTAATTAAGTAAATGGGCTTATGTCACTGGACTCTTAATTAAAACCTGCTTAATTTATTGCAGTGATGCTTGAACTGGATCAGCTGGAGTGGGAGGTTTGCTTGTTTGTGGTTGTTTGGAACTGTTCTGGAACTGTTGTTCCAGCGATAATGTGACTATGATGTGTACAGCTGTGGTGTGTGTGTGTGTGTGGGGGTGTAAGTAGGTGGGAGTGAGTGGATGTGTTTGTGTGTGTGCGGATGTGTGTGTGTGTGGGTGTGAATAGGTTTGTATGGGTGGGTGCGGGTGGGTATATATGTTTGGGGGTATATGTGCATGTGCAATGGAGCTAGATGGAGTTGAATTCTTACCAGTTACTGACATGTATTTAGCTGTGAGGCCCAGACTTCCCCCTGCTGAAGTTCACTGTGGCAGAATTTAGCCTCAGCCAGACTGATTAGCTTGTCATTTATGACAATCCAACTGTAATAATCATCGTAGCACTGATTTTTATTTTTTTGGTCCCCCATGCACAATGAAATGTATAATTCAGTGGACATATGACTTGTACTAATCAGTGGAAGCGTTGCTCTTAGCTGAATAGTCCTCGCATGTGTGATAGAGGAGCGGCTCAGATGCAGTCGCTTCCACACCGGCGCCAGATTTTTATGGCTTTGGCCGCTACTTATCACACAAAGCTGAAATGCATGAAGCCACAAACTCATTCCGCTGGGCGCAAGACAGGAAGGGGAGGGGCAGATCAGAGGCCTGCCAACGGCGGGAAGATTGATGGATCTCTGCCCGGCTGCTGACAGACCAGAGCTTACTCCTCATTGGGGGACGCTTCAAAGCCAGGCGGTGAGTTGATGACTCTTTTAGCCGCTGCACCAAGGTGTTTGCTGGCTGCTGAGCAACACCGAGCTCGGCTTTTCACAGAGATCACATCATGCAGATTACGCCCCCCCCCTTCCCAAAACCCTCAGGAGCCTGCAAGTCCCCACAGCCTGAACATTGGATCCAGACTTTACGAGTCTGCATGTTGGCCTTTTACAGTACAGTGGCTCTTCTACTTTTTCTTCTTCTTTGTCATTGTCTTCATTGCCTTCTTTGTCAGCTTCTTCTTCCTCTTTTTCTTCTTATTCTTCCTCTTCCTCTTAATGCTGGAATTTGCCACGTCAGACTTCAGCAACAAACTACAAACAAGCTGTGTGTGTAAAATCATTTCTGTGGGGCCACGCTTGCTGCCGGTGGCCACTGGGTGAACTCTGACCCTGTGTGAGGGGCAGAAAATGAGCTTTGTCAAAATGTGCTGAAACATCAAGCTGCAAGCCAAAGAGGCTTTAGGCTTCAAGTAAGTCTTGAATATGTGGCGTACAGGAACCAGAGAGAGAGAGAGAGCGAGAGATAGAGAGAGCTGCAAATGAAGAGGTACCTGGATTTGAGTAAAGTTGTCCACTCCCCTCTTTTTGGGCTCATCTATCTTTTAAAGGCAGGACCGTTTAGGGTTGGTCAGGGGAAAGGAACAGTGAAAGTGCAGGTTGATGAATGCTGATGGGTGACCTCTCCAGATCTGGGCTGAAAGCTCTGAAACTGAGTGTCTGATCCACTACCCAGGCCCCCCCAGTGGAAAACTCCATGCTTGATGTGCCAGTCTGTTGGCCTGGTAGAGGCCCAATACTCAGAAATCTCCTCCCTACTACATCTGAGGCAGAGCACCGATCACATTTATTCAAGAACACACACACACACACACACACGCACACACACACACACACACACAGACATGGACATGCACTCACACACAGAAACACGTACACACACATGCGCGCGCACACTCACGCACACACAGACACACATACACGCACACACACTCACACACTGACACACACACACAATCCAGAGACCAGGTCTGTGTGATCCTAGACCACCCCCCCCCCACCCATCCATCCTCACTCACACTAGAACACTTTCTTCCAACCCTTAATCATATACCTGCTGTCTCCGTGGTGATGCAGATGCCCACTGGCTCACAGGAAACAGTTTGCACTTAACTGTCACTTCCAGTGATCAGAGCCTCCAGTTTCTGCTTCAGGCAGGGAAGCAGGGAGGAGTTGGTGGCGGGTATGCAGCCGTCCATACACTCGCATTAGAGAGGGCCCCACAACGTGGGGATCGATAGCTTATTATCTACAAACCTGGCAGGTGTGCCAAAATCAGGACACACGCTGACATTGTGTATTCATCCGCCCCCTTTAAATATATGAGGAAAGGGAGGCCCGCAGGGACGTCTTTATCAGGAAAGGGACTTAGCTGCTGAGACAGGTTTACTTTGCACACGCTACAAGTCAGGTTAGTCTTGGTGAGGGGTGGGATTCGTATAATACCCTTCTGTTTTATTTGTGTTCGGATTGCAGTTGGATTGCGGTAGGTCACTAAACTTCCACCCTTCAGACTGTCTAATCAGCGGCTTGATTTTCACTTTGTACATCTGAATAATTAAAGGCAGTTTAATGAAGGCTGTGGTGGGATTGGAGAGACGTTCTTTCAGGGAAATCTCGCTGCACAGACTCTACGCATGGGATGCAGAGTATTGATGAACCATTCAGGAATGCCTTGCCCCTGAATACGCACAAGACAATGAAGTTCTATGAGTTCAAAAATCCTTTATAGTGTTGATTTATGGGGTTTTCTTTGACTGAATTCTGAAAGGTGTGAAATATGCTTTTGGCAAACTGACAACATTATTTCAGGTTATAATAATTTGTCCAATTACTTTTGCTCCCCTAAAATGGGGGGGGGGGGGGCTATGTATAAAAAGGGCTGTGATTCCTACATCTGATCTTACAAGGATCCCCTAAAATGGATGTAAATACCCTCAAATTATAGCTGATAGTCTGCACTTTTGTTTAATTTAAAGTCCAGTGTGCTGGAGTACAGTACCAAAACAACAAAAATTGTCACTGTCGTAATACTTCTGCATTTAACTTGATTTAATAATCTAATTTAATAATTTAATAATCATATTTGTCAATAGTAGTTTATAACACGGTATGCTTATATGTTATACTGCACTGCTGTCCTCAGTCATTTCATTCTTTTGCGTTTTGTGTCATTGATCTGGTTACAACATGAGGTGAAGATAAAGGTATTTTAATATTATGTCCGTTTAGAGTAGTACCATATTCAATGCCAAAGAAAGTCTGAATTTCACAATTTCACTGTTCCACTTTGTGTAATTGACTGATTTTAGGATAAAAGTGTGAGAACACAAGACAGGCAGTTGGCGGTGGAAGCATGGAAATCATTTACATGCATGACAGAGTGAATGTGGCAGAGACTGTCTGCCAGGCTAAGAGTGTGTGCTGGTGAACAGCACTGAGAGCGTGTGAGGAACAGCACTGAGAGCGTTTGAGGAACAGCACTGAGAGCGTGTGCTGGTGAACAGCACTGAGAGCGTGTGAGGAACAGCACTGAGAGCGTGTGAGGAACAGCACTGGATGAGAGTAGGTGAGAACAGCACTGAGCGGTGAGGAACAGCATGAGAGCTGTGAACATGCATGAGAGGTGTGGGGAACAGCACTGAGGCGTTTGAGGAACAGCACTGAGAGCGTGTGGGAACAGCACTGAGAGCTGTGAGGAACAGCACTGAGAGCGTGTGAGGAACAGCTCTGAGAGCGTGTGAGGAACAGCTCTGAGAGCGTGTGAGGAACAGCACTGAGAGCGTGTGAGGAACAGCACTGAGAGCGTGTGAGGAACAGCACTGAGAGCGTGTGAGGAACAGCTCTGAGAGTGTGTGAGGAACAGCACTGAGAGCGTGTGAGGAACAGCACTGAGAGCGTGTGAGGAACAGCACTGAAAGCGTGTGAGGAACAGCTCTGAAAGCGTGTGAGGAACAGCACTGAGAGCGTGTGAGGAACAGCACTGAGAGCGTGCTGGTGAACAGCACTGAGAGCGTGTGAGGAACAGCACTGAGAGCGTGTGCTGGTGAACAGCACTGAGAGCGTGTGCTGGTGAACAGCACTGAGAGCGTGTGAGGAACAGCACTGAGAGCGTGTGCTGGTGAACAGCACTGAGAGCGTGTGAGGAACAGCACTGAGAGCGTGTGAGGAACAGCACTGAAAGCGTGTGAGGAACAGCTCTGAGAGCGTGTGAGGAACAGCACTGAGAGCGTGTGAGGAACAGCTCTGAGAGCGTGTGAGGAACAGCACTGAGAGCGTGTGAGGAACAGCACTGAGAGCGTGTGCTGGTGAACAGCACTGAGAGCGTGTGCTAGTGAACAGCACTGAGAGCGTGTGAGGTGCAGCACTGAGAGCGTGTGAGGAACAGCACTGAGAGTGTGTGAGGAACAGCAGTGAGAGCGTGTGAGGAACAGGACTGAGAGCGTGTGAGGAGCAGCACTGAGAGCGTGTGCTGGTGAACAGCACTGAGAGCGTGTGAGGAACAGCACTGAAAGCGTGTGAGGAACAGCTCTGAAAGCGTGTGAGGAACAGCACTGAAAGCGTGTGAGGAACAGCTCTGAGAGCGTGTGAGGAACAGCTCTGAGAGCGTGTGAGGAACAGCACTGAAAGCGTGTGAGGAACAGCTCTGAGAGCGTGTGTTGGTGTGTCTCTCGCCCGCAGGTTGTGAGAGTGACTACTGGGGGCCGCACTGCAGCAACCGCTGCCAGTGCCAGAACGGGGCGCGCTGCAACCCCATCACGGGCGCCTGCGTCTGCACCGACGGGTACCAGGGCTGGCGCTGCGAGGAGACCTGCGAGCCGGGCTACTACGGCAAGGCCTGCCAGCTGCCCTGCCAGTGCCTGAACGGCGCCACCTGCCACCACGAGACCGGCGAGTGCCTGTGCGCGCCCGGATACACCGGAGCCTTGTGAGTCCGCCGCCCCCGGCACCGCGCGGCACCGGGCCCTGTCCTCTACACGGTCATGTGATCATCTGTGCTGTGGGAATGACTTTGGCCCTGTATGACATCACGAGGAGCTGTGTCTGGCTGTGGTGTACGACTCACAGCCCAGTCCAGGTTCTGTCATTAGTGTGGCGCTGTAGCCTGTGCTTGTGATGCACCAAATATTACTACTGAATATTTGAAATGGTTACAGTTAAAGCGCAATCAGCTGGTTAAACAAAAAGCAAGTTTAAAAAAGCAGAGTCAGCAATGTGCATAATTATAGGGAGGGCATTACATGTGGCAAAGAGTTTAATCTCATGAACCCCTGGAATGATTTGCTCAGTTAGCGCATGGCATAGCTGTTCTCTCTGTTCGCCTGTTTCCTTCCAGCTGTGGAGAGCGCTGTCCCTCGGGCAGCCATGGCCGCCAGTGTGAGCTGCGCTGTCCCTGCCAAAACGGTGGGGTGTGTCACCACGTCACCGGGGAGTGCTCTTGCCCTGCAGGTTGGACGGTGAGAGGCTCCCGCACTGTCCCCTTGGGAGGGGGGGGGGGGGGCAAGACAGCTCCATTGGCTGTCATGCACCACTTGTAGAGCCTACACTCAAAGCCTAGGCTTTCAGGTGCTACCCATGTCAGCATTTTGCGCACTGTCTGAAAGGTTTTGTGTGTTTTGCTTCCATTTCCCGCATCTGTACCGGGAACCTTTGGCGATTCATTTGCAAGTTAATTTCCCTTTCAGACCCTGCGTGTGGGCAACCGTTAACACTTCAGAGTTATATTTGCATGGAGATGCATATCCAGAAGTGAAACGGTTTGAGTGCTATCGGCTGTGAATAGCACAGCCAGTACCATGGCCAATATTATCCGCCTGTACCAGATACTCTTCAACTTCAATTTAGTCTCCTTCATTTGTTCATGGCTATTTAGAAGAGTGATAATAATAGTCCGTTGGCTGTGATTGTGTGATTGATCCAATCGGGCTGATGGCTTGTGCATGCTGCTCTGGCCCTCTTTGCTGTGCTGAGTCTCCTGTTGTACTCCCGCTCGCCCTCAGGGCTCCGTCTGCGCCCAGCCGTGCCCATTTGGCAAGTTTGGCATCAACTGCAGCCAGGAGTGCCCGTGCCGCAACAGTGGGCTTTGCGACCACATCAGTGGGCAGTGCCAGTGTGCGCCAGGCTACAGCGGGGAGAGGTATGAATATTAGCATCGCTGCGCTTGAAGGGGTTGTCACAGCTGGGATTCGAGTGGCCCTGTCCATTCTGCAATATGTAATGCTGTGTAATCTGTGCAAACCATTACATTGCACATAATAGAATCTGTAATACCCATGTTAGCCGCAATTCTGCCATACATTCTCGAATCTGTGTCGCTGTACATTCTGGAATCCGTGAGGCTTTACATTCTAGAATACGTGGCACTGTGCATTCTAGAATCAGGGCTGCTGTATACTCTATAATCTGAAATGCTGAGTATTCTTAGAAATGTGAGCCGTTCTCAAGAGACATGTCATGTGGTAATGCTGTGTACTTCAAGTTTTCAGCTTCATCTTAAATGTGCAAGGGGATGAGAACTCAGGAATATATTATCAGTTAAGACAGTTATTTTTGGCAGTTCACCTCATAAGATGGGCATCTCTTATTTAGCACCTTTTTTCTTAAACTTTTCGAGAGTAAGTTTTCTCATTAGTTTAAACTCAGGTGCTAAATTTGGCCTTATTGTTTTATTAAGAGCATGGGGGCATTAACCCACTTTCCTGGATTTTCATTTGCTTATATTTCTCTCCTACCAGCCAGGCTATTGATCTCACTCTATGGCCCATACGGGTTTATTTGTTTTTCTGCATTAATTAATGGTGATAGAATTTTATTAGGAGTCAGTTGAAATCCCCAGATCTCTTCATTTCCTTGTTTCTGACAGTGGAGCCTGGGGTTTATTACCTCTGCTAAACCAATTGTCTACAGAATGGAAATGCTTCCTGAACAAAACTCTCTTTTAGTTTAATATTTTACAGAATTGCCCTCATTCATTTTAGCAGTGACAAGTGAATTAACCTGCCAGGAATAATCAGAGATTGGGTTAGCCTCCTCCTTCCCCAACCTCCCACCTTCCATCCCCCTGTGTTATAATGCCAGTCTCCTCTGATAAGGCCAAAGCCAATGTAATTTAAACATGAAACATAACCAGTCCATTTTATAATTTAATTGAGCTATTTATCTGCTTCCTAATGGCTTTGTTGGACATTTTAGATTGATGCTCTGCCAGAATTGTATATTTAACTTCTTGTAGAAGTCCCTCCATTGGTCTATTTGCTATTCAGCACAGAATACCATCCCTGCTCTAATTATATTCATTACAATTAATGACTGTAGCCTCACCCTGGACAACTCCAATGGTGGAGCAAAGTAGGAATGACTGCAGATAACAGATGGCTTGCCTCTGGTCCTGCCCCCTGACCTTTTTGGTTCTTGTATGTACTGTCCCTTTATTCTGAAGCCCCGACATGCCCAGGGGAGCAGAACTTTTCTGAGGCGTTGCATTCTGGGAATTGTATGTCTGACATATTCTTAAGGGATCTGCTGTGGACACATGCTACCTCTCCCTCCAGGTGCCAAGAGGAGTGCCCAGTTGGCACCTACGGCCCTCAATGCGCTCAGAAGTGCAACTGCCAGAATGGCGCCAAGTGCTACCACATCAACGGGGCGTGCTTGTGTGATGAGGGCTTCAAAGGGGACAACTGCCAGGAGAGATTCTGCCCCCCGGGGCTCTACGGCCTCATCTGTGACAAGTACTGCCCCTGCAATGCTAGCAACACCCTCAGGTGAGCAGGCTCAACATGGCTGTCTCTCAGCATAACCCCCCACATTCCAGCATTCAAAAATAAATTATTCTGAATGAATTTTAGCTTCTGTTCAATCATCAGGACGCAAGCACACATTTAGCAGCTCAGGTTAACAGCCATATTTGACAGTATGCCCTTGTTCATTTGATTGTTTGTTTGTTTGTTCGTTCATTCATTCATTCATTCATTCATTCATTCATTCATTCATTCATTCATTACCACCAAGCATGTTGTACTCCAGTCTATGTTAATGTGCTAGAGACTGATGGTGGAGATTTGGAACGCTGGACACTGAGGCAGTGAAACTCATTAAGGTGTGTGGGGGGGAAGAGGATGTGACATCCATTTGAGCCAAGCGTGCGGACATAGGCAGGAATGAATCACTGTCTGCTGGGGGGACAGTGCTTTTGTCTCCCCGGCCAATCGGGAGCATCAGCGCTGTCGCTGTGCGCCACCCTTACGCCCGCCTTCCCCCCTGCTTCCAGCTGCCACCCTCTGTCTGGAGAGTGCACATGTGTGGTGGGCTGGGCGGGATTGTACTGCAATGAGACGTGCCCGGCTGGTTACCACGGAGAGGGCTGCAGCCAGCCGTGCGACTGTGCCAACGGGGCCGACTGCGACGGCATCACCGGAGCCTGCATCTGCGCCCCTGGGTTTATGGTGAGTCTTGCTGTGTTCACAGGGGTAGAACCAGACCACCTGTGCCATCGCAAACGTCAGGGTACCTATACAGTGAGCCCGTGGGTGCTCCACCTTGTGGTGTCAGCAGTCACTGCGGTTCTCTTAATGTTCTCAGTGCTTCGGCTGTAGTCATTTTCAGGGCAACTAGCCACTCGGCTCCACTAATCATTGAGCTTACTGGACTACAGAAGTGCAGTCCAAGTAGGCCTGGCTCTTCTCAGCATTTTTGCAATGCTTATTAGTGTTTAAATTTGAATTAACATTTGACGTTCCTAATGCCTTTCTTAATTAAATCTGTGCTGTCTGGTGAGAAATCATCCAATCAGTCTCAATAAAATCACATATTTATTGACAGTTGTTTTTAATGAATTAATTGGCACGTTTTGTAGCACACGTTTTGACTGCTATGCATGGTGTCAAAGCAAATTAACAATTTCGAATTTGTATGTGTATTCATGTCAATTAGGTTATTGAATGATAAACAGATAATAATGTGGAATAAAATGGAATCATCATTTATTTCACTTCATATTTAATTTCACAGGGGTTCTAACTATTAGCTGAAAAAATAATCATCATTGTAGTAAGCCTAAATCAATAAACATTTTTATGAGCTCGATACTGGGTCTAGATTTGCATCTTGTGGTATTTATTCGTAAAGGTTATGTGCTTGCTTTGCCTGTTATACGGAGCAAATGCAAATATTAGTGAATTTAGAGCCTCACGCGTTGGAACTGATGTGGGAGCCTTCAGCGGCAAAGCGAACAGTAAAAGAAGAGGACAAGGTGAAGTGCTCTATTACAGCAGACGTAATGGATGCCTCCTATTCTAGTGCAGCTCCCCCACTTAATAGGAAAACCTTGCCAAGTGAAGGAAGGAGAAGTAGATGCATGGACCTGGAAATTGATTCTTTTTCTTGATGAGACTCGTGCAGCCATTAATAATAAGCTGTGTGGTTATGAGGCACGGTTTAAACATCAGTCCTGCGGATCAACCTTCTGCCAGTCACTTCACATCAGCGCCGAGCAAATGAGATGAAACAGGCCCACTCTCCGGAGAAAAACAGGGAGCGAGAGAGAGGGAAAGCAGAAAAAACCCAGAGAGAAAGGGAATCTGGTAAGAGAGAGAGAGAGTGGGGAAGACGGGGGCTGGTAATAGAAGGAAATAATGAGGGAGAGAACAAGATGGAGAGAGAAATGAAGGGAGATGAAAGGGGGAGAGCGGGAGAGATTGAGAGCAGGGGAGTGCGGAGAAGAAGTCTTTGGGCCGTATCTGCCTGTGCCCGGCACATTGCCCGCGCCACCTCAGAGGCTGCCAGCGTTGCGTGGCAGGCTGCCGTGGAGATTTGAAACCACCAGCCGATGGGCATGTCCTCGGCCGGGGACCGCATTCCTAATGTCCTCCACCTGTTCGCCGTAGCGGGACCAGCCCGAGGGGTGCGGCGCGCGCGGCGGCGTGTGCCAGAGTCATTAAACACGCCCAGCGGGGCGGGGACCCCAGGCCGGGGGGACCCCAGGAGCTGAAACTGGGACCCTTGGAGGAGATATTAAACAGGTAGACAGAGGGTGAAGTGTGTGAGTGCAGCTCCCACATGGCCCCCTGAAGGGGCGCTTTGTTCAGCCTGAAGCGGGGGAGGTCTAGCTGTGTTAACAGAGGCTAATGCACCGCCCTGGCGAGCAGATGGAGCACGGGCGCACCTGCGTAAGGCAGCACAGTGCAGCGCAGGCACACCGCACAGGTGCCCGCTCGCCAGGCCGCGCAGATGGCTGCCGGTAATGCGGGTCATTAAGAGGTGAAACGGGACTGGGATCAGAGCTGCTGTCGGCGCACGCGGGTAAGGGAGTGATTTAGCGTTGCGACGCGGCGAGGGTCCGCGCGACGCACCACACTGCTGCGGCATCGCGTGAGAGATTCGTCCTCGGGAGGCCAGTCGGTCGGCCTGCTGGGAGCGCCTCGTCCGAGCGCCTCGTTCCCCGCGTCAGTGGTCCAGGCCTGTCCTCAGTGTGCCCGCTTGAAAATCCTTGGAGTTGTTGGAAGAAAATGTAAAAAAAAAGAAAAACTGGCTTTTGGAAATAAAATCTTGTGGAGTGTCTGGAGTGGTCAAAACTGTGATTCCACCCTGAAGAGGGTGGAGTCACAGCGTCTGTAGTGATTATAATTGTGTTTCAGGAAGACGGTATTTGAGACCGTGACTTTGACATTCATTGCTAGCGAAAAGCTGGCTTTTTATGAATTTTCTTGTATTTTTTTCCTTCAAGTGGATTTCATCCTACAGATGAAAGGGACACACGTTTTCCATGGACCTAATGCAGTAACGAGCGTCTTTCCCTTTAGCACTCTTACTTTGTTTTATTAATTTTAAATTGAAGTTTGACAGTGAAATGCAATTAAATTTACTGGTTGGGTCTACGACCGGTGTTTAATTAGTGATGCTGTTTTTGTATCTGTAGGCAGGAGGAGAGATCAATGTTATGTCAGAGGCAGGAAAAAAAAGGCATTCCTGGAGTTCCTGTCCAATTAAGTTGAAGTGCTAATGATCGTGAATTTGAACATGAAGGAAGAGGATGGATACTTAGCCCCACCCCTCTCACAAGGACCCTAATGGTTCTGAGGGGGTCTGTGAATGGGGCTATATTGATCTATATCTCAGTAACCACTCAGATCAGTGGCCCTATGTTGATGGGATGTTTCTGCCTCCACTCTTTAGTCTTGATAAGGCCCCCAGGACAATTTTATCGAAACCGAAATAATCTGGTGAATGCAGCTGGCTCTTAAATCTATATTTTATTTTTGGTTGCAGGAGCTCAGCTTGCTCACGTACTGCTCGCCCGGCTGAAGTTCACGTTGGCTCACATCCCACACACCGCTGCTGACTAAAGGTGTTTTTTTCCCCTCACATCCTTCGTCAGACAGAATAGCTGTCGCTGGCGTTGTTAGCAAGGAAACAAACGGGAACCTCAGCCGGGATGATGAAACTTTCACTGGGTAGACGGAGCTTTCTGTGTGAGCGGGAGGCAGAGAGTGACTCGGAAGATGAGAGACCCGTGCCCCCTGGCGCTCGATGCTAACGTGCTAACCCACCTCTTTCAAAGGCCCGCTTCAGGGTGCTAATGAAACTGCTCGGCGCTCATCAGTCTCCAAAGAGACACCCCTCAGGCCTCTTCTGGTCAGCTAATTGGGAATTTAAATCATTTAGTCGACTGTCGCTCGTGACCTCGGTTGGGTGGCAGAGCCGCCGGTGAACCTGAGAGCGGGGACCTGGAAAGCAGCGCTGGGAGAGGGAGGGAGGGTGTCAGAGGCCTCGTGGTGCCCCGCGCTAAAACGGAGAGAAATGTTAATGTGGGGGAGCCGGGCAGAGGAGTGCTATGTTTCTTTTATGGGACAGTTCATTCTAACGTACCAATGAGGGACTTGGAGAGGCCCGCAGTCTTCCTCATTATCCAAAACCGCAGAGGTGGGGAGAAGAGAGGCTCAGAGAACCCACCCCCCCCCTCGTTGTGGGTACGGGGGACCTCTTACTCATACACGCTCTGTCCTCAGGAGTGTTCATACGCACTTTATGCACCTCAAGCCTGTTTGAGGAGCACAGGTGTGTGATGGGTGGAGGTGCTTGAAATTGCGGCTGTGGGGTTTGACCGGGCTGTGCCTAATTTGCTGAAGAAAATGAAAACATCTGACAGGTTTAAAAATCCCCCCCTGCTCTTTTATATGCACCAGGCTGGTACTCTCCTTTATGCTTCTGCTCATTATCAGATTAATTAATCAAGCGCACAATTAATATTTTGCGTACTGCCCTCGGCAATTCAATTCCCAAGGAATTTTCTCTGTTAGTGATGATAGAGTGCAGCAAATAATGTTCAAACCTTACTGCTGTACAAATCTATCCAACACTTCCTGTGGTGACTCAGAGAACACAGAGTGCAACTGCAAAGGTGTGCACTGTGAAAGTTCCCATGGAAACAAGAGGAACTAAAGCGTAGTTTAGGTAAAATATGCCCTTGTGTAAGGTCTCATTGGCCCTGCTGGTGAGTGCGCCTCTCGCTCTCTCCCCCCCTCTATCTTTCTCCCTATCGTGTTCTCTTTCTCTGTCTCTTACAGGGAGATGACTGTTCTGTAACTTGCCCCCCTGGACTGCATGGAATAAACTGCTCATCCCCCTGCTCCTGTCGAAATGAGGCTTCGTGCTCCCCCATCGACGGCTCTTGCGTCTGCAGAGAAGGTACCTTCAAGCCCCCCGCTTCAGAGTGCTCTGCCTCATACTCTTTTCCACACTGGCAGGTTGCATCAGGGTTCAGTCAGGAAAATGCAAAAATCTGGCCTTAGTGGGAAATCTTGATGCAGTTAGCATAAGACTCAAACTGCAAACTTCAAACTGCATTCACTGCTTTGAGTTTTTGCTGTACAACTGCAGTATTCCTTAATAGGGGGTGGGAAAAAAATTGTAGCAAAATGGTTTAGGGATGGTTTGAAAATTGGTCCAGAGTTTGTTGTAATTATAGAAAATAAAACTATTTGTTTATTTTATTCACAGTGTTAGCAGTCATATTGTATCTATTGCAACAAAAGCACCATTGCTGCTATTTCACCTGAAATGCTATACATTTTATTATTTAAGTTGTAGGAAACAAGTCAGCTTTTTTGTGTTTCATTTATTAGTAGTCACTGTCAGGTTTTTTAGTTGTGGAAAACACCTACCCTTCTTCCATTCTGGGTCCAGGTCGCAGGTATCTCACATGCACAATTCTATGAAGTGGGGAGATGCAGCTCAGTTTCTCCTTGGACCATGGAGTAGCTTGCAGGCTTGCAGAACAAGCCTTTTAAGAATGGTTATAGTGGGTTTCACCTGTCAGTCTGCATCTAAAGTGGCAGATGTGTGTAAAGAATACCAGGATGTCCTGCTCAGAGGCACAGATCAAGGCTAATTCAGATCTCCAGGAACCACCCTGAACCACAATGGACCTCATTTACTGTATAAAGCGCAGTATTGGACCAAGCCTGCAATTCCCATCAGACACGAGAGACTAACAATAACGCTATTACATCTCTTCATTACTATTCACTCATAACACTGATTCTTCAACCGAACAATCAATCAACTTGGCAGTGAGAGGGAATGTTAAATTGCATGGTCTGCCCTGTTCTGTGGATGAAGCAGAAGGGATGATCCTTTTCTTTTTTTTACTTATGATTTCTTTCTTCTAGCATAACATCTTGGTGTTGGCAGCTTAAAATATTTATTGTCAGTGGAATGTGTTTCCAGAGCGGACTTGTAATTAAGGGCAGGATCTGTTCACGATTGGTTCTCACTAGGTCTGTTCATTCAGCAAGCCACATCTCACACACTTCAGCCTCCTCAGGTACTCTTGACCAACCCAAATATAACACACGCACACACACACGCACTGTGTTGCATATCACGGCCTATGATTTCTGCAAATAAATCAAATACAGTATTATAGACATCAAAATTTCCCAAACAAAAACCAGAATAAAGGCCATATGGCCTGAGAGCTAGAGAACCATATACCGTGTCATATATTACTGATTGGGGCGTTAGAAAGTGTGTTTGGGGTGGGATGGGGGTCTGTTTGGGATCATGTGGAAGTCTATGTGTATATCCCGGGACAGTTTCAGCACATCTGGTAGTGCCAGCTGGTCCCAGTCTTTTCCCCCCTCCCTTTGCTGCTTAGCACAATGGGCGTGTCTGCATCACAGTGTTCTGAACAGGCCCGGCCAAGGGGACCTCCAGCTGTGGGTCCCTCATCGCCTCCCATTAAAGCCTCTCCCCTTAATCAAACCCTCATTCATAATCAGCGATGGTCTGGAAGCCCCGTGCTAATGCAGCTTACAGTACACTGCCATTAAAACTCAAAAAATGTTGGCCTGAAGGCCAAAGGTTTTTCTTTTAATCCATTTACTCATGGTTTATATAAATCCTGTTTTTATTTGACTAATTTTCCCAGGTGCTGGAGCATGTTAAAGAGGTGGAGCTTCACAGTGGTGTCACTGACACTAGAGTCTGCCGTGACTCTGACCTCAGAGTTTAGTGCTTGGTTCCCAGGTTCTAAAGACATATTCTAAGCAAATAAACAACTTGCAGTTCTGGATTTGTTTTGTTTTTTTAAGCATTTTAAAAATTATATCTGATTCAGAAAATGTAGTCTGGTCTACACTTTGTAACAATGTGGTTGTTAAAATAAGCTGTAACAAATAAATCTTCTAACAACTGAATTGCTTAGTTTGCTTCCCTCTCCCATTGGAATGGCTAATTGTGCTGTAGGTCCATTCTCATCACTTCGACTCCCAAATAGATGAATGACTCATTGGCTGAATGACTGTTCGATTGGTTTGTTGATTGGTTAGTTGATTTGTTTCAGTGCCTGATTGGCTGGTTGATTGGTTGAATAATTGACTGATTGACCGATTGACTGATTGATTGATTTGCATGACTGATTTGACTGGTTGGTTGATTGCATTGGGGTCTGTGTGTCCCAGGCTGGCAGGGTGTGGACTGCTCCATTCTCTGCTCCAGTGGGACCTGGGGCCTGGGGTGCAACCAGTCCTGCCTGTGTGCCAACGGGGCAGCTTGTGACCCTGTGGACGGCTCCTGCACCTGCTCCCCGGGCTGGAGGGGGGAGCACTGTGACACACCCTGTCCCGTGAGTCCCGCCCCCACCAGACTTCTCACCCATAGCCTCACTTCATCTCAGGACCCAATGTTTTGTTCCTCATTTTTCTGTGTTCCTCAGTTTGGATTGCCAGGTCATGGCTACAGGCTTGCCGCACTGCTGCTGTGTACTCTGTCAGTTCAGGAGGACAAAGAGCAGTACACAATTAGAATTGCACAGTTTTTCCGTCCAAGGGACTGCGCAATTCGTAAAACCACTGTAGACAGACCACAAGTGACTAAATAACCAAAGGAGTTGCCATTACGTGATGGTCAAGGAAAAAATAAACCCTCAGACTCTGAATAACTGTTTTTCAGAGTCATTCAGTCATTTTCATGACTTATAGAGACCTTGTGTTGAGTTGTGTTGTGTTACTGACTGAACTGAGTTATATTACTGACCCAGTTGTGCTGTGTTACTGACTCACTGCTGTGTTAGTGACTCAGCTGTGCTGTGTTAGTGACCCAGCTGTGTTGTATTATTGACCCAGCTGGGCTGTGTTACTGACTCAGCTGTGCTGTGTGTTAGTGACTCAGCTGTGCTGTGCTACTGACCCAGTTGTGCTGTGTTAGTGACCCAGCTGTGCTGTGTTAATGACCCAGCTGTGCTGTGTTACTGACTCAGCTGTGCTGTGTTCGTGACTCAGCTGTGCTGTGTTAGTGACTCAGCTGTGCTGTGTTAGTGACACAGCTGTGCAGTGTTAGTGACGCTTCTGTGCTGTGTGTTAGTGACTCAGTTGTGCTGTGTGTTAGTGACTCAGCTGTGCTGTGTGTTAGTGACTCAGCTGTGCTGTGTTAGTGACTCAGTTGTGCTGTGTGTTAGTGACTCAGCTGTGCTGTGTTAGTGACTCAGCTGTGCTGTGTGTTAGTGACTCAGCTGTGCTGTGTTAGTGACTCAGCTGTGCTGTGTGTTAGTGACTCAGCTGTGCTGTGTGTTAGTGACTCAGCTGTGCTGTGTTAGTGACTCAGTTGTGCTGTGTTAGTGACTCAGCTGTGGCTTGCGGAGGCTTGCTGACTGCAGCCTGTGCTGAGTGTGTGCTGTGACCCGGTGAGCGGGTACTGCCGGTGCCTCGCTGGCTGGACAGGTGAGCACCAGGATACAAACATACTGACACCAAGAATCCGGCATGGAACAATGACACTGACATGATGACGTCATAGCATTGACACTGTAAGTTAGATACAGAAACACTGACGTCAAGATGCACAGAGACACAACCAGAGAAATTACACTGAAGGCAGCCCCCATGTGTTCCTGAAATTGCCTGCACTGAAGAGCCTATGATTTGTGAGGGCCTTTGGCGATTGGAAACAGAGGAGTAGGGACATTGAGCATCCTCAACTTTTACCTACTAAATTTCAAAATAGTGGGTTTGTTTGCGTTCGTATAGAAGTAAGAAGACGCTACATTTATAAAGCCGAAGTACAGAATAGTGCAAATAGCAGGCAATAGCTATTATTAACATTGTTAACACTGCTTCATTAGCTAGAAATCCTGCTTGGGCAGCCCCAAGGATGAAGGATGATAGCTAACAATGACATTTGCCAGCGATGCAACAGATATCGACACAGCCTCCGGTATGACGAGGTTAGCAATTAACAATAGAGGATTGGTCCCTGCGTCTGCTGTTCCTTTGACACTCCGTAACACAGCCTTCCCATACTAGCTGCTGCTGCCTGCACTGTGGCTAACTGCTCGACCCAACATGGTGCTGCAGAGGCACTGACTCCGTTTCATTGCAAAACAGTTTCAATCGTGAGAAGAGTCTAAATTCACACTTTTAAAATTACAGCTTTTCACTTTCCCAGAATGACTATCGCACCTCCAACAGCTCCGTTGCTCTATCTTGACAAATTCATTCAGTTTGATTAACCTCTGTCATATGATGAGCTGAAATGTGCTTTCACACACCAAAGCATGACAGCAGAGAGTGAACATTTAGGACATTAGATAAATGGGTGCAAGCAACAGAATTAGCATACATATGTATTTGAAAAAATTAAGGGCATTTCAAAGTGGATAATTCAGATAGAAATGTGTTGGTGGTGAAACTGTTTCCACTGCATAAATCGCATGAAATCAAAACCATTGACATTACAGCCATTACACAGTCACGGATTATTACACTAATACGAAAACACTGAAACAGCTGCACTGCCAAAAAAGCCAGCATACTCACTCTAAAATCCTGACACTGAGACTACCGCACTGATACTGATAGAGATTATTGCACTGATAAGGACTGGCAGAGTGACCAGTCCACTGTCGCAGAAACCGCCACAAAGGTACTGATATTTTGGAACTGACGCAAGGGACTTGCGAGAGAATTGCACCCTGACAAACTGCAGGCAGAGGAAACAGAGCCCTGGGGGGACAGAGGGAAGATTTGGCTTCGGTAGCCTGTCAGATAAGGGTAATCTTGTGCCTGCCTCCCCTAAAGATCTGAATATGATTACTGTTAAAATGGACCTAACTTAATTCTACAAATTGCATTAAGTCCCTTGTGCAGATCTGATGTAGAGAACATGTCCTGCTTAATTGATTCAGATTCTGTTATACGCAGCAATGTATTTTCAATTTAAATCTCAACTAATTATTGCTCTCGCCTCTCACCTCTAAGCCCTACTAATACCCAACTGCTGAATATAATGAAATATACATAAATGTAAGTATTACGCCGTCTTCTGATTTAAAATTCTAACTGGATTTTTGCCTGAATCTCTTCACTAATTTAAAAAATAATATCTCATACATTGCAAAGATTTTATTGACGTTTGTTAACACATAGTATATGCTACTGCTGAATATTTTAAACTATTTACAATAATTGATGTTAATTATTGAGGTAATACATCTATTTTTAATAATAGCATTTGGTTAAACATTGTGGTATACATTGAGTGTGATTTATATGAGGAGTTTGTCAGTTATGTCATATTGAAAATAACTATCCTTGATCTACATGACCTTTTTCTATATCTACATTTTCATTAAATATTCTGAATCAAATCCTTACAAAGCATTCACATTTTCTATCAGATGGCATGTAAAGTGATTATGAATTATGGTGGAATTTTAAACCGACTTTGATTTTCACTCCAAAAAACATTTAATATGGAATATGGTTCTGTTTTAATTATACCTCTCATTTGTAATATAGGCCGGCTGGGATGTTTTATTAAATGCACATCTCATTCATTTTGCTGAGAGCTGTTTTAGCTCGCTAGCGGTAGAAGCACTAAAAAGGGATCACTCACTTTTGAGGGTTTTTGTTATTATTTCAGTCTTGTTGTATGATTTTGTTGGGGCCAAACAGTGTTTGTTTGCGATGAAGGATAATTTAGATTTCGATTTTGAGATGCTTCTGACAATAATTGCATGTATAGGGTTTTTCAGAATTTGTGGTCTAAAGACAACACAACTAAAGAAATTCCAAAGCAGCTTGTACAGTTATCAATTGTTATATGTTTGTACATTATCCAACTATAAAAAAAAAAAAAAATTATGCATACACCTTGAGACCCCAGCACTGGAAAGAAGTACCAACACGGAATAAAAGTAACTATTAGTTATGTTTATAATTGTGAATAAATGAAAAATGAATGTATTTGTATTCTTCATCACACACAAAGACTGTCCGGGACAATTAAAAACATACACTAAAACTGAAATGGTGTTTTTTAATCAAAACTAAAAACAGAAAGGGAAGCGTCAGCTTTCCCTTCACACAGTTGCTGTTGGTTCAGATTCTAAATTCACACGGTTCGGCGTTTAGCCAAGAGAGCTCAGCATAGTTTCAATATGTAAATCTTTGAAGTGCGCAAAATTGATACAGCTGGCTGTGCGCATGGTCCGGTTGGCTCGGCGCTCGTCTGAGAAGAGCCCCTAGCTGTGGCACTTCGATGGTTTCGCCGGGCCCCTCACCGTACATACATATTGGGGCACCTGTGCCGTGGCGGTGGGTGTGAGGCTGCGCGGCTCCAGAAGCTGATGGGGAGGCTAAATGCTGAATATCAAAGCCAGGGTACGGTTCATTATAATCTGTAGTGAAGCAGTACTCTCTGAATGACTAAGCCAGGGAGGGATGGCTCGTCCGATTAGCGGGCGCGCGGCGGCTTTAGCGGGAAAGGTCACGCCTTCAGGGCCTCTCAGGTCTGCGCCGGCGAGGCCCCCGAGCTCGGGGCGTTTATTCGGGCGGAAACGGCGGGGTTTTAATTAGCTGCGGCAGGAGCGGGCAGCGCCGGGGCCCTCACGCTCTGAATCCTGGGCAGGCCTGCGCCATCTGCCCGCTTTAATTGAGTCGCTGGGGCTCCGCGGAGCGGGACGCGGGGGAAGGCGCAGAGCCAGCCAGCGTGCAGCACCTGAGGAGGGACAGATAAAGACCGGGCGGGGAGAGGACCGGAGAGAGCGGGCTGTGGATGCAGAAGTATATGTGTGTGTGCATTAGCGTGAGAGAGAGGGTCTGTGGGTATAGGGTTAGAGTGAGAGGGTGTGTGGGTGTAGTATTAGAGTGAGAGAGAGGGTGTGTGGGTGTAGTATTAGAGTGAGAGAGAGGGTGTGTGGGTATAGTATTAGGGTGAGAGAGAGGGTGTGTGGGTATAGAATTAGAGTGAGAGAGAGGGCGTATGGGTGTAGTATTAGTGAGAGAGAGGGTGTGTGGGTGTAGTATTAGAGTGAGAGAGAGGTGTGTATTGTGGAAGTGGTGTAGTATTGAGATGTGGGGAGAGAGGGTGTGGTGTAGTATTGAGTGAGAGAGGTGTGTGTGTGTGATGTGTAGTATTGGAGTGAGAGAAAGGGTGTGTGGGTATAGTTTCAGAGTGAGAGGGTGTGTGGTATAGTATTAAGAGTGAGAGAGAGTGTGTGTGGGTATAATATTAGAGCGTGTGTGGGTACAGCATTTTATATGGGAATTATTTGTATATAATTTTACTATATTGGACCTGTCAACTGTGGTCAGCTTTCACTTGGATTATTGTCCCAAATTTACTGGTTTCTGGGACCAAGGCTTGATTGCTGAAGCCTTGCGCTAAACCATTTGCAGTCTTACTCATGTGATTATGACACGTTTATCTGGGGGAATGGGGTATGGTTGATTCATTGCATGCCATTATTGCATACTCAATAGAATCTCCCTTCTCAAGGTCACTGTGTAGTTATGGAGCGAGCTCTCTAATATTCACAGTATGAATAAGTCTATGGGGATATGTATACACATGCACATGCACACGCATGCACACACACACACACACACACACACACAGGCATTCAATACAGAAACCATGTGATTGACTGTACTTACATTCATTGCACTGGCATTTACAGATCTCACAGTTTGATTAATATTTTTCTATTTATTTATGAATATGCAGTTATTATACAGGTTAAAACCTGTCAAACATTGACATCAGCCTAGCAGCAGAGACCGTGCTGAGGGGCAGCACTCAAAGGAGTCTCAGCTGAACAGCGTAGACTCATCTGTTCATCCCGGTGGACTGAACGTGGGGCTCTTTTACATTTTTTTACATAATGGATGAGATTATGAGAAGGGCTTAGGGTACATTGATCAGTTTTCCAGGGACAGAGAGTGTCCAGAGTGGGGAATGGGCGCCCCTGGCAGCACGTTCCCTACAAACAGCATCTTCAGAATGGGCTTAAATCCTGAGCTCTTCTTCTTCTTCTTCCTCTTCTTCTTCTTCTTCTTCTTCTCCGCCTCCTTCCTCTTCTCCTTCTCCCTTATTCAGCTTTGAAAGAGTGGATGTTTGGTGCCATTAAGCTGAGAGCATTGTGTTCTGTTCACATTCATTTGTCAACAATAGAGAAAGAAGTATGCATTCTGTGCCTCTGTGAAGTTCTGGAATGAGTGGGTGTCCACTCTGATCATAATTTTCTCCACACATTCTACCCCCAAACACCTTCATCCCTCTGCCCCAACACCAACCCTTCTATCAAAAACAGACACACAGAAATCACAGAGCTGAACTTAAGTCTCACAAGTTTAGAGCAGGTCTAATTCAAAGCTGTGTGATTAATGCTGTTTTAATGGTTGCTTCACAGTCAGAAATTCTCAGTCAAAGGAAATTTCAAATGAGATTCATGCAGACAAGGATCCTTCTCCACAGCAAAGGCTGGTGCTTGAAGAAGTGGTATATGTGCCTGTGTCTGTGTATGTGTTGTGTGTACATGCATGTGTGTATGTGTGTATGTGTGCATGCACGTGTGTGTGTGTGTGTGTGCGTGTGTGTGTTGGACTGTGGCTCTAGTAGCTCAGATCTCTGTGGGACCCCTCCTCTCAGTTGTGTATAGCTATGCAGCCCTGCTGAAAGAGAATATGAGAGGAGCTACTCTGACTCCTAATGAGCCCCCTGACAGGGGCATGGGGCTGGGCAGCCCCTTCAAATATAAAATAAAAAGTCGCAAAATGGGATACTGATGAGAAGAACCTGACAGCTCAAGCATCATTTGTGAACGACTGAAGCGGTCAAGCTTTACTGCTGTGAGATGGCATCACCAAAAACTCGTGTGCACAAATTGAATTGTTTTTTATTGCTTTTTCAGGAATTTGTTGTACATTGGGAGGCTCAAGTTCACATAAAATTAAAACGATCGACATATAAAATATCAGACATTTATGACATGAAACATTAAACATTTAAGTCGATGTTAAAAAGAAATCGCACTACAGTACTTAAAAGGATGAGAGCCAAGAATGGTGATGATGATGATCTTAAGGACGATGAGGATCAATCTGAAGGACAGCGGGACAGTAAATGAATTGTTTGTGAGAGCGTCAGTGACTGTGGGTTCAGGGGCAGGTGCAGGCGTGTTAGCGTGGAGACGCTCCTCCTCTTTGGAGTCCCTGTGGGATTCGCCACGTTCACGCTGCTCCTGCGCCTCCTCTGCCTCCCTGCAGGGGTCCACTGCGACAACGTCTGCGTCCAGGGCCGCTGGGGACCCGACTGCTCCATCACCTGCTCCTGCGAAAACGGCGGCTCCTGCTCCCCCGAGGACGGGACCTGCGTCTGCGCCCCTGGATACCGTGGGACGTCCTGCAAGCGCAGTAAGGCCTCATTTCATTTGTCTATCTGACGCCATGACAACGAACCCCCACTCCAACATACCGGAGTGGCTCTGGGCCTTACATTGGGCAGCAACCAGGCGGTGCCTGAGACCCATTACTCTCTTACATGTCGGCCCTCTGTCCACCATGCTCCTCTGAATGCTGTTCCTAGGGCTTAATGGGTTTGAGTGCATGGTAATTAGAACTATTTTTACTTCATCCAATTGGCTGCTTTGTTGGAGGTAGGACCCCATTGATTGGTGTTTGCCTCCAGAAGGCAAGATGCTAAATAGCGGTGGGAAGGAGCGCGCTCTGGAGAGATCAATCACACCCACGCTGTTCAACACTAAGACAATTATGTTAATTACAAAAGCCCACAGCAGGAAGCATCCAGTGCACCAGCACAATACCATTTCACCATTTAGACCAACAGCAATTAAACCAAATTAAGAGTTAACAAAGAAATATGGCCCTGAAGGGCAAGAGCTGGACAGGGAAATTGCTGTGAGTGGGAGATGCAGCAAGACTGACCTTATCTGAGTGATGCATGGTTAAATGCCCATTCACTGCAGCATAGTATCTGACTCCACTCATCACTGGTAAATATTAATAATATTGATGATATATAATAGAATACAGTAAGGGTATATGCTTGCTTGTTTAAGACAGAATAAAAGAGACCTGCAAATGTGTTTCAGACTGACTCTGTTTCTCTCTATCTCTGCCTCTCTCCCTCCTTCTCTACATTCCCTTCATTACTTCTCCACACTCTTGTCATTTCTGCCTCTCTTCATACACATGTGGACACACACACATGCACATATGAACCCAATCACACACACAAATGTACATGCACACACACGCACACACACACACGTATACACATGTATGCAACACAATCTTGCACACACACGCGCACACACACACCCCTCCATGTGTTGTCGTATGTGTGTGTGTGTGTGTGTGCGTGTGTGCAGACTGCCCTCCTGGGTTCTACGGTCAGCGCTGTAGCCAGGCCTGCCCACAGTGTGTACACAGTGCCGGACCCTGTCACCACATCACCGGACACTGCGACTGTCTGCCCGGCTTTTTCGGCTCTCTGTGTAACCAAGGCAAGTCTTCCCACTTACCCTGCCCCAAACCCGCTGCCCCTGCTCTCTCTAAATGCCTCTCAGACTTCTGCCCCCACTCTGGATTTATTAACGGTTAACCTCTTCACTTGAGTGTCATCATTGCGTGATACTACTGGAGAAATGTTAGGACAGGGTGTCTGTCTGTTCAGTTATGGGGGGCTTGACTGGGTTCATTTAGTATACAGTATGTGCAGCAGTAGACATGCAGTCAGTTTGCCCTGCATGTCCATGTACACTGACTCTGAGGAGAGTCCATGTTGGACTGACATCTGACTAACAGACTCTTTGCAAAGGGAAAATGTCATAGTGTTATCACTGACATTCTGACAAATGGCCCTCGCCAAGATTCTGAATTTTTGCTGAGCCTATTATTTTTTGAGAGAGACAAAGAAGGAATATGTTGAGTCAGTGTTGGCACCTTCTCTGTTGCTGCATTTTAACACTGTGTTGTAAAAATAGTTTCCGCAAAATAATTTCCAAGTGCTTTCTAAACTGCAAGTCAAGTTTTATTAAAGTAATTTAGCTTTTGTTTGCATTTTGAGTACACAGTGTATTGTACATGGAAGTACAGAACTGCCAACAGTCTAGACAAGCATTAATTTATTAAAGTGGCTTGTTTTAATGTTGTGCATTTGTCAGTACTTTTAAGGTGGTAAAATTGTTGTACAGATAATGTATCTAAGATGATTTCATTATATAGGATACATTTTTGCACTTTGTTCATTACTCAAATGTATGATGAAGTGGCACATCTTTTGAAGATCTTTTTGATAGTCTTTAAAAGACGTTTCTCTTTAAAATAAGGAAAAATACTTAATCATGAATAGGAACCACACACATTTTCTCATAATAATTAATTGCTTCACGAAGCAGCCCTTTTGAAGACATGCACTATTTTAAAAAATAAATAATTGTGACATGAGAATAATGATGACAAGATCATAATTGCAGCAATAATAGCAATAATGAGGAATTGTACAATGATGTGATTGTACCATAACCTTTTTTCCGATTTGATAAGTAAGTCATCAAAATGTTAAAAACTTGTGTTTCTGTGAAATATGACTATGGCTGACTTCCCATGTTCCCTCTAAGCAGTAATGAGCCCACAATGACTGCTTCTCTCTCCCAATGCACACACGCACTAGGAGAGAACTCCAGATTAAATATAGATATTACTTTTCATAATTATTAACTGATCTTTTCATACATTAAGGAAAGGCAGGGTGCATATATAGAATTCACTTTCATGGTTTTGAAAGCCTTCTCATAAATAAAAGTTTAATATATTAAAAGTAAGAGTAAAAAATGTGTAATAATTTGTTCGGGCCATAATTACCGGGAGAAAGGGAGTAATCTGGGTAATCTATGGCCTGGGTGCACACGCCCTGTCTGAAGGATTAGGGTCTCTCAGTGTCCTCGGCAGGCTGGAGGCCCACACGGCACAGCCTGGCAGTAATGAATCTCTCTCGCCGAGCCTGTGCCTGAGACGGTCTGCACAGGGGGAAATGACACACCGAAATGCAAATAAGACCTCACTTTGAGGAAGCCGAAAGAGCTCCCAGGAAATGGGTGGGGAAAGTTTCAATATAACCTAGTAATCATTAGGAAGGCTGTGCCTAATACGTTTCATTTCAAATTCTTAAAAACATGGACGCCAGTTAATGGGGTACAGACGGAGCCTTCTCTTTACCTTAGTTGCTTTGAATTCTCCATGTTGACACCAGGTAACAACTAGCCCTGGATGAGACTGTGCTGTAATCGGACAATTCATGCAGGAGGAGATGACATGCTGCAGGTTTAATTTAACAGGAAATTTTTAATTGAACAGAATGTCAGAGCACAGTGAAATATTCATTTTATTAAAAATGTACACAAGCTCTATTTTAACTCAGCTGCACATTAGTCCTTCTTGTCCGCAGAGAACTGTGGCTGGACAGTCTGATAATTGGGAGAGATGATTAATCTAAATCTTCAGAACAATGCCGAATTGAGATTTTAGAATCAAAATAGAACTGTTGAGTACTTTTAGAAAAAAAAAAGCCCTGTGTTTGTGTGTCTGTTTGTGTGGGGATGGGGTTGTGTATGCCTGCATGTTAAATTAGTCGCTTTCCATGCTAGTTCATATGGGATATCTATGTGTGCACATGCATGTGACTGTGTGCTACAGTTATTTTCATTGTTAACTACTCGCATACTCATGTGCATTTTCATATGTGTGTATGTGCTTATGTGTGTGCTGTGTGTGCATGTACGCTTACATGCTTGTGTTTGCATGCCTGCATATGTGTGTGGTTGTGTGCATACATGCAGGTTTATGTGTGTGTGTGTGTGTGTGTGTGTGTGTTGGGGGAATCTCATCGACTCTCCTCCCTGCAGTGCAGGGAGTGACTCAGTCTCTCTTTCTCTATCTCCCTCTCTCCCCTTCCCCTCTCTCTCCCCTCTGTCTCTCTCTCTCTCTCCCTCTATCCCCCCCTCTCTCTCCCCATCTCCCCCTTTTCTTTCTCTCTCTCTCCCCCCCCCCTTTCTCTCTCTCTCTCACACACACACAGTGTGCTCCAGTGGCAGGTATGGAAAAGGCTGTGCAGATGTCTGCCTCTGCACCAACAACGGCACCTGCAACCCCATTGACGGCTCCTGCCAGTGTTTCTCCGGCTGGATTGGAGATGACTGCTCCCAGGGTAACACCTCCTTCTTCTTTCCCGACTGCCTACTCCTTCTCCTCCCACCTCCATTTCCACCTTCCTCGCTCTCACCTCCTCTTGCCTCTATAGCAGCCAGCCTTGGGCCCTGCTCCACCAAAACTATTCCAAGGAAGGACTCATTTCCAAAATGGCCCACAAGCACCCATGATGTAAATACGCAAGCCAAGTTAAATATCAGTGCACTCTCTATAATTACAAAGAGGAGCCAGGGGCACGGTATGAGCTCCTAACCACTCTGCTTCTCAGAAATTACAGCCTAATACTCACTGACAGGTCCTTTGCCCCTCTGAGAAAGTCACTGACGAGTAAATGGGAAATGGGAGCCTGCTTGTTATTTGTTATGAGTTATTTGGACTTGTCGAATTAGTGAAACAGAGTAGGTGTGGAGAGCCTGAAGGCTGGTGTGTATTGTAGTGTCTTATTTGTATACATTGTAGCTTGACTGTGACTGGTGGTGTTGTGTGAGAGACGTGACGTGTGTGTGAAGAACTGGTGATTGTGGTATAGAGTGAGAGCACTGTGACTGGTGGTGTTGTGTGAGAGAACTGTGACTTGTGGTATAGAGTGAGAGCACTGTGACTGGTGATGTTGTGTGAGAGGACTGTGACTGGTGGTGTTGTGTGAGAGAACTGTGACTGGTGGTATAGAGTGAGAGCACTGTGACTGGTGGTGTTGTGTGAGAGCACTGTGACTGGTGGTGTTGTGTGAGAGGACTGTGACTGGTGGTGTAGAGTGAGAGGACTGTGACTGGTGATGTTGTGTGAGAGCACTGTGACTGGTGGTATAGAGTGAGAGCACTGTGACTGGTGGTGTTGTGTGAGAGCACTGTGACTGGTGGTGTTGTGTGAGAGCACTGTGACTGGTGGTGTTGTGTGAGAGCACTGTGACTGGTGGTGTTGTGTGAGAGCACTGTGACTGGTGGTGTTGTGTGAGAGCACTGTGACTGGTGGTGTTGTGTGAGAGCACTGTGACTGGTGGTGTTGTGTGAGAGGACTGTGACTGGTGGTGTAGAGTGAGAGGACTGTGACTGGTGGTGTAGAGTGAGAGGACTGTGACTGGTGGTGTTGAGTGAGAGCACTGTGACTGGTGGTGTTGTGTGAGAGCACTGTGACTGGTGGTGTTGTGTGAGAGGACTGTGACTGGTGGTGTAGAGTGAGAGCACTGTGACTGGTGGTGTTGTGTGAGAGGACTGTGACTGGTGGTGTTGTGTGAGAGCACTGTGAATGGTGGTGTAGAGTGAGAGGGACTGTGACTGGTGGTGTTGAGTGAGAGGGACTGTAACTGGTGGTTTGTAGTGAAAGAGCACTGTGACTGGTGGTGTTGTGTGAGAGCACTGTGACTGGTGGTGTTGTGTGAGAGGACTGTGACTGGTGGTGTAGAGTGAGAGCACTGTGACTGGTGGTGTTGTGTGAGAGGACTGTGACTGGTGGTGTTGTGTGAGAGGACTGTGACTGGTGGTGTTGTGTGAGAGCACTGTGAATGGTGGTGTAGAGTGAGAGCACTGTGACTGGTGAGGTACTTTGAGACGGCTGTGACTGGTGGTGTAGTGTCAATGAGTTTTGAGAAGTAGTAGTAGTGAATTGTTGGCAGTGGAGGGTAGTGTAAGTGGACTGTGGATCATAGTGCACCGTGAGAGGATTATGAGAATCAAAGTTAGAGTTAGTAGTTTGTGAATAGCTTGTGAACAGTAGCCCAGTGTAGGTGGATTGTGGGTGTTAAAGTGTTGTGGAAAAAGACTGAGTGGTAGTGTAGTGCTGGTGTCTGAGGGCTGATTTGGATGCCGTACTACCAGTGCAAGAGCAAGTTTTTGTTACAGGGTACAGAAACATCACAGGACACATTCATACATATCCTCTCCTGACTAAACTAACAGTGCATTGTGTGTGTGTGTGCGTGTGTGTGTGTGATGAACTCAATTTCACTCATTATCAGCAAAACAGGAAGCAAAAAATTATAGAGTTGGTGGTGTGCGTGTGTGCGCGAGTATGTGCATGTGTGTGTGTCGGAGTGTGTGCGCACGTGTGTTTGTGCACGCACACATGTGCATGTGTGTTTGCGTGTGCATGCGAGTGTGTGTGTGTGAGTGTGTGTGTTTATTTGTGTGTGTATGTGTTTATGTATGTATATGTGTGTGTGTATGTATGCACGTGTGTGTGTGTATACGCGTGTGTGTGTGAGTAGATGCATGCCTCAGTCTGTACCTCTGTCTTTTCTGTATACAGCCTGCCCTCCAGGACACTGGGGTCCTGACTGCATCCACCTGTGTAACTGTCACAATGGAGCCCAGTGCAGCGCCTATGATGGGGAGTGCAAGTGCAGCCCAGGCTGGACCGGCCTTTACTGCACTCAGCGTGAGTTTCTCCTGCCGGCACAAATGCGCAGTGACATCTGCTGGCGAACTGGTGCAACTGCAGAGCTTGTCTCCATTAGCCGCTGTTTCTCCTCTGAGTCCGTTTGTTGTGCTTTAAAGCCATTCTTGCCAATGATAGGCAATGAGACATCAATCCATTTCCAGGCTGGTTACCATTTTCTTCCTCAGAATAATTGCAAAGACAACAAAACAATCACCTTAATAGACAGTGATGCAGGTTTCTTACTGTGATCTTCAACATCCAGGGCAAATTAACAATTTGGAAAAACTGTTCACGCTTCATACCCCACAGACAACACATGCAGTGGCTATAGTGGGGAAGTCATCGTATAGTAGTGTTTCTGGTATTTCTTTACATTTTAACAATTAAGTTTCCATTACGTTCTATTTTTTATAGTGAACAGTGAAAGTTATCTCTGTATCTTTTCTGCTTTTACTTAACGTAGAAGCAAATGAAACCTTTTGTGTTGTCTCGGTGATTAAAGGGCCTCTGTCTGCAGCCAAACCAAAATTATACCAGGAGAATCAGGGAAACTACTGTCTGTCTCCACTAACACCTCGTATCTTTTTGTACCTTCACCTATTGTTGGCACGATGTGTCTCATGGGCCTTTCTGGTGTTAACCAAATAATATTAGCATGTCCATACAACGTTCTGTTCGTACCGCTGATAAGCGTAAACTGTGCTGCACTGTTATATACGGTCATGGAGCCTCTGTAGAGACTATACAATTCAATCACACCATCTGCTGTTGCTGTACATTCCACTTATTCACTGATTACAACAGCTTTCCATTTCTGAACAGAAATGAAAATCAACATTTTATGGTTTCATTTTCTCATAGTTTTAGCATGATTACATTTAGAAGTTGTCCATTCCACTTGAAGGGGGTCAGAAACCTCCAGTCGGTGAACGCAGTTTCTCTGGAAGTCGTTCTTTGTGTCTGCGTCTGTGTTTGTCTCTGTCTCTCCGCCCGGCCGGGTAGCGCGTCTGTATGCCAGTGTCTTGCACGCCGCTGCCGCAGCGGTGCGTCGGCAGACAGCTGAGGGGAAGCGGTGGAGATGACAGTCTGTTAAACAAAATGCAGAATAGCTGGTGAGCGGTCCTGCCGTCAGCGGACTGCTGCGGTGCCAATTTGCAGCAGCGCTGTCGGACCGAGCCGATCAGCTGCTCATCACGCTGCACCAGCGCAGGTATCCGCAGCGCAGCTGGGCTCGAGCCAGCGGGGCGTGCTGAGTTTGTTTGTGCTGGAGCTTCTAGCATTTAGTGTTGTGTGTTTTCCTCTGTGTTTATGGCAGCAAACCCGCACCTCGTGATCTAAAACGTGCTGTTTGTGCAGCACCTGCAGATATTCTGTTTTCTCTGGAATGTTCCGCTTTGACTGCGCTACCCAGCGTCCTCTGCTCCCGTGTGCCGTTGGGTCAGGGCGTGGTTGCGTCGCTCCGTGTTGTGCAGCTGTGCCTCTGTCCCCTGCAGGCTGCCCCTCTGGGTTTTTCGGGAGGGACTGTGCGGAGGTGTGTCGCTGCCAGAACGGGGCAGACTGTGACCACATCAGCGGGCAGTGCACCTGCCGCACCGGATTCATGGGGACCAGCTGTGAGCTGAGTGAGTGACAGGCCATGCCCCTCTGTGTCACCCCTCCACCTCTGATCATGTTGCTGGTGTCTCTGTGCGGTGTATGTGTTGTGGTGGTGTCGTGTTGCATGTTGTGGTGTGTTTGTGTTCTGTGGTGTATGTGTGTGTTGTGTCTGTGTGTGTGTGTGTGTGTGTGTGGTGTGTGCTCTGCTTTGTGGTGTGTGTGTGTGTGTTGTGTGTGCGTGTGTGTGTGAGTGTGTGCGGATGTGTGCGGTTGTGTGTGTGTTTGTGTGTGTGCGTGTGTGTGGTGGTGTGGCATTGTAGGGTGTCTGTGTGTGGTGTGGCGTGCGTGTGTGTAGTGTGTGCGTGCGTGTCTGTGTGTGTGTGTGTGGGTGTGTGTGCTTGCTCGTGCATGGTGTGTGTTGTGTGCGTGTGTGCGTGTGCTAGGTTCTGCTGTGTGTGTGTGTGTGTGTGTGTTTTTGTGTGTGTGTGTGGTTGTGTGGTGTGTGTGTTGTGTGCGTGTGTGCTGGTGCTTCTGGTGTGTGTGATGGTGTGTGTGTGTTGTTGTGTGTGTGCGTGTGTGTGTGTGTGGTGTGTTGGTGGTGTTTTGTGTGTGTGGTGTGTGTGTGATGTTGCGGTGTGGTGTATGTGCAGTGTAATCTGTAGATAATGTGTAATTATGTATGTGCGTGTGAATGAACAGCAGTCTCTCTCTCTCTCTCTCTCTCTCTCTCTCTCTCCTTGGAAGAGTGTCCTCCTGGGACATTTGGTTATGGGTGCCAGCTCCTGTGTGAGTGTCTGAACAACGCCACCTGTGACTATGTAACAGGAACCTGTTACTGCAGCCCTGGGTATAAAGGCATCCGCTGTGATCAGGGTGAGCAAGGGAATTATCATCATCATCATCATCATCATCATCATTATCATCTCTCTCTCTCTCTCTCATACATACTGTATGTACTCACACTTATACACAAATGCATACAGAATCCAAAGCACCTGTTTTCGCATAGTTTTCTCATTCCCCGAGCTATGCAAATGACCTTTGACCTGTCTCTCCCTGCAGCTGCCCAGATGATGGAAGAGTTGAACCCCTACACTAAGATCAGCCCGGCGCGGGCGTCAGAGCGCCAGTCTGTGGGCGCGGTGATGGGCATCATCTTCCTCCTGCTCATTATCATGTCCATGCTGAGCCTGTTTGTGTGGTACAGGCTTAGACAGCGGGAGAAAGGTCATGACATGCCCAGCGTCTCCTACACCCCTGCCCTGCACATCACCAACACCGACTACTCCCTCTCCGGTAAGACCCCCCCCCAGCCCCCACACCTATTTAAAAAAAAAACATGTCTCTTTCTGTGAAGAACATGTTTATATACTGTCTTTTAATGCCGGTTCATCTATGTCACTACCTGATTTAAATCCTGCATTTTTCACCCCTTATTCAACAGCTAAATTTAACTGTAACAATGTATAATAAAAGCAGCTATGTAGTTAGCTTATGATCTGAATGTTAAATCATCCACCTTTGCTTCTCTTCCTACTGAGTAAGACAGAGTTGATTTCTTTTGGTAAACATATACACAATATTTAAGTCTGTACTGTAATCTAATGGTTCCTAAACTGGGGTTCTGTGAAGAAGAGAAAAATGGAAAGTACTATTAAACACTTTTAAAAGTATTTGGCATATATTTTTTTATTTCTTAAATTATATGTGCTAAATTATATATTTTAATCTTTCAGATAAGATCATTCTTGTCTCTGTTTATGCTGCCTTGTTAGATCTTGTTATTTGCATATTAGCAGCAGTTCCATGATATAATAACGTCATGATTTAGATGTGCGTCCATGTAATAGTACGCTAAATAGTCTCTGCATTGCAGTTTGGGAACCCCTGCTCCAGCTGCTGTTTCCATGTTAACCATGCTGAATTCTGACAGGTCCAGCTTGTTTGCGGCTGCAGGCTGTTCTTGTAAGGTCCTTTCTGCTGCTGCTGGGGTCCATTAAATTCCTCTCTTCCTGTAGAAGTTTATTGGCCACTGGGGGGGCCTAAACATGGGCTCAGTCTTCCACTCCTTCCTGTTTCAGAGGAATACAGCTCTCCCACTTGAAGCCACTTAATCTGCTGTCCAGCCATGCCTCACAAGAGAGCTAATCCAGATTGTTTGTTTTTGTCTTAGGGAACGGAGGTTGAACTCTCTCTCTCAACATGTGTGTATCTCAAACAAGCCTTCTCCCTTCCTGAGTGCAGGTTCATGTCCGGTCACACAGCTGTGATGCGAGAGTGTGATTTAGGGTGATTCCTGATGGTTTCAGCTGAGAAAGCGCATCTATTAGTCCCCCAGTAACTTAACATTGAAGCCACGTGCCACGCTCAATACTTGAATCAGAATTACTCCTAAATTGCAAATAGTTTGACAGTTCTTCCTGTGGCTTGAGGTGTTTGTATGTGTGTGTATGTGCGGTGTGTGTGTACTGTAAGTGTGTGCATTTGTGTGTGTGTGTGTATGTGTGTGTGTGCGTGTGCGCTTGTGTGTATGTGTATGCGTTTGTGTGCATGCACATGTGTGTGTGTGTTGTGTATGCGTTTGTGTGCATGCACATGTGTGTGTGTGTGCTTGTGTTTATGTGTGTGCGTTTGTGTGCATGCACATGTGTGTAAGAGAGAGAGCCTGTATGTGCTGTACTGTATTAACTTGCTCTTATCCTCAGACACCTCTCAGAGCATTAGCAATGGCCAGTGCTTCTCAAACCCCAGCTACCATGCGCTTGCCCACTGCAGCCTTGCTCCTCACCTCAGCAACAACCTGGACAGCAGAACTACTGCCAAGGTACAATCAAATGGATATCATTCTCTCTCTCTCTCTCTCTCTCACTCTCATTTTCTCTCTCTCTCTCTCTCTCTCTCTCTCTCTCTCTCTCTCTTTCTCTCTCACTCTCATTGTCTCTCTCTCTCTCACTCTCTCTCTGTCTCTCTCTCTCTCTTTCTCTTTCCTCACACATACACACACAGTCTCTGCTCTGTTATAATATGAGAGTGCAATCCCCCAAGGCTGGAAGGCCATCATTCTCACAGTCAGAAATGAAGCATGGATATGTGAATTTCAGTCCAGGCATAATGCACTCTGTCCATAACTTGAATGAATTTTGGTAAGCATTTGTTGTTTTCCTCTGAGCCATAATCTTGTGTGACAAATGAAAATGAAGAAAGGCTGCAATTCCTTGCTGAAAGGTGCAGTTAGGCCGCCTGTTTTCAGCCTGTTTTCCTAAATGTGATTCTGAATAACCCGTCTTTCTCCACAACTGCGTCTCTCACAGACGCAAAGCCAGAGGGGAAGCAGGACCAGCCTGGACTGGAGGGGCTACCGAAACCTCGGCGAGCTCGGTCAGTGTGCACCCTCTGCGCCCCGCCAGTTGTACACACCTGTGCACCTGTTTCCGTGGGAACCAGGCTCCCATCCCCACAGATCACGCTGCCTGAACACTAATTTCATCTTAATTGTTTTTTAACGACTGATTAATTATCTCCCCTGCCAAAATTAGTTTCCCAGAAAAGGGCCACCTTGTTTTTGTAATGCGGGAAATGGAAATGAAGCTGATGTAACAGTGAAGTAATCTCTTTTATCATAAAGCAGACGGGAGCATGGATGTGGTGTATACGCAGTTAGCATGGATGATATTTGGCGTGGTACTGTAGGTTTAGCAGTCAATGGTTATTTTTGCCCTGGTTTTAACGTGGCATTGCTGCAGGTTAGATGAGACCAAAGTGTACATTATACAGGGCTGTATGGAGCTGAATAGATGAGAGTCCATTAACTCCCTCAACAAAACCCTTCCTGAGCCCTTAATCCATTAGGTTCCACCTTAAAGAAAAGGCCATTTTTGATTTTTGAAAACTTTTTTTTAGAAGCCACTGCACTGAATTTGAAGTAGGTGGGGATTTTTATTGCTCTGTTAGACATTTACTTCAGGAGCTGATTTTGTTCCTTTCATAGACATCAGGGTCCCCCATGCCCACAGCCAACAGCCATTTGCTTATTAGTATACTTGATCACTGATTTTCATGTGTTAGATTAAGTTTTATTCTATGTTATAAATGGCTAAGTCAGATTAGTGCAGTTATTCAATATATTACCTTTTCAATGAGAACGTGTGTCTTTGACATCTAAATCAAATCAACATAAGAACAGAAAGTTTTTTTCCCTGACTGAATACATATCATAGCATCGCCACATATCAAAGCTCCTGCTTTGAAGAGCCATCGCCGAAACAAAACGGCATTCCATCACTATAGAAATCATACATGAAGACAACATGGGTCCTATGCAGAGGTCCTAATAATGAAGTCACTGCACTTTGAACTGGAAGCAGTACCAAGAACATGGAAAGACTTCAAGTATTTTAATTTTTTGACATGATACAAATGTCTTGGATTGCAAAAACATGTTGCAATGAAAATATATGCATACATATTATTTATTTTGTTTCCTCTACACAGAAAAGCAGGTTTCAGGGGAAGCAGGTTTTAGTAGAATATATAGTTTTTAAGATTAAGACCAGAGACTCATGACCCTACAGGGGACAATAATGAATTGTTGGGTCTTAGATACACAGGTATATTTAGTCACATGTGAATGTGCACACTGAGTTAAACTTTCTGCTAGGAAGGGCAGTATTCACCAAACGACAGACACATCCACTGAATATGAGTGAGTCATGGCTCTCATTCAGTCTGGAGTCTTCATAAACATGTAGTACGCGTAATGCAGTAACGGTTAGAATCCTCAGTGGCTCTGCATTTGGGTCAGGATGCCCAGACTGATTTAAAGCTCCCCAGCCTGCCAAAGAAGCCGTAACCATGACATTGCACATGCAGTGTCTGAAGCCAGCAGGTGCCATGCCGAGCCACGCGGTTTGGCTGAGAAAGGTCTTTATGCTGATGGGAGTGAATGATGACACTTGTGCTTGTTACTCACACATCTCTCTTTCTCTCTCTCTTTCTCTCAGCAGGCCAGGCTGTTCCCCTGGAGACTGGCACTGTCCCCCCTCTCCCTGCACCCCAATATTGTGTGTTCCCCTGAAGGTGTGACCACATGGGATGCATACCCGAGAGGTCACATCCTTTACTTGAAGGAATCGCCATTGTCCTTCTGTCTCAGTTCCTCAGTCTATGTAAACCTTTTTTTGCTCCACAGATTGGCGTTTATGACATTCAGGCTGTTGTTACTGAGGCCTTGGTTTGGAGATTAAACTCTGGTTATGCTTTTCTTTACAGCTCTGGATAAAGGGGTAATGATATTTTCAAATAGTAGGGGTGGTCAGATTCCTACTAAACTGAACATCTGGCCACCTAATCACCTTCTTCACCTGACTGACTACACAATATTTTGATTTCCCTACCCACTTTGATTCCTCAGGTAATTACTGCAGAAGAGGTATACCTGGTCAAATAAAGATTACATTTATGTTGTAACACTGAAATATGAACTTGCAATTGACTAAACCTCCCCAAATAGAGTGTTGGTAAAAAAAAAAAAAAGCTAAAAACTTCTTTACACCATTATTCAGTGGCACTGGTGCTATAAGATTAGGTTCTGTAAGAATGTTTGAATCCAGTAGTAGGTTCAGTGTTTTACAGTGTTCCTCCTCTCCAGCTGAGCTGGCCTGCACTGAGGATATCCAGCGAAAGATAGACTTTTTAGATTATGTCCACGTGTCAGCCAACACCTGCCCCACCCTGTGGGGTACTGCCCCAGAACACCGGAATGCTCATTTTCACTTTTCCTTTCAGTGACAGTACTGCCCTGGAGCACTGCAGTGCTGATACACATATGCACACTGTGGCTTTAATGCCTGTCCCTGGAATGACCTCAGGCTCCCGCCCGTCTCCCCCTTCCAGCCGAGCCCTCACGCGAGCGTGTCCTTTTGTGTGTCGTCGCCCTCTCCCAGATTACATGAAGGGCTCCATGTGCAGCTCCAGCACCTGCTCCCTGAACAGCGAGAACCCCTACGCCACCATCAAGGACCCGCCCGGCGTGGCCTGCAAGCACACCGAGAGCAGCTACGTGGAGATGAAGTCCCCCGCCCACCAGCTGTCCTTCTGCTCCTCCGCCACGCCCACCCCCACGGCCACCAAGAACATCTACGACGTGGGTCAGTGGGGGGCCAGGGGTGTGGCAGGGCAAGGGGCCCTGTTCTAGGGCCATTGCAGGGGCAGGGGATAAATGAGCATTGTTGCAGATTTCCACAGGGCTGACTAATTTATCTCTTTCTCTCTCTCAATTTCTCTCTCTCTCTCTCTCTCTCGCTCTCTCTCCCCTTTCCCCCATTTTATTCTCTTGAGCTCTCTCTTCCTTCTGCTTTCTTTCCTCTCTCTCTCCCTCTGTCTGTGGCTCCTCTGTGTCTCAGAGCCCACGGTGAGCGTCCTGCAGGGAGGAGGCGGGATGGTGCCCAGTTTCCCCCAGGACCCCTACGACATGCCCCGCAACAGCCACATCCCCAGCCACTACGACCTGCTGCCCGTGCACCTCAGCCCCACCCACTCGCCCCCGCCCCCAGACAGCCCCCCCAGCTCCCTGCTGTAGGGCAACCGACCCCCCACGGAGCCGCTGCTGGCCTTCCCTGCTGCTGATTTCACAGACAGGGCCCCCTCCGCCCCCCCCCCAACTCTGCCCCTGGCCAGCACCACACTCTCTCCTTCACCGTACCACGACTGTGAGCCCCCAGGTAGTCGTTGAGCAGGTGTGGAGTGTCCAGCGGCCAGCTGAAGCTCCTCTGCCTCTCTCTAGCGGTCTTTGTTTACATTACTCATCCAGCGATGAGGGCCACCTCCTGATGGAACTCTGACACCAGCGACATTTTCTCTTTTTTTTCACAAAGACAGATGAGCTTTGGACATGCTCCAGTCCGTAATGTACTACAACTGATCTGAGGAGGGACGGTGGGGGCAGCTGATTGTAAATGAACAGCATGAGCAGCCAGCCCATCTGTGGATCCTGACAGACACTGCACTGCCAAAGCTGAAGGTGCTGTGATCCTACACACCCCTCGCCAAAGGGACAGCATAGATAAAGTGTGAACATGATGGGCCAATAGCCCATAGGGCAAGGATGCCCCATTACTGGTAATGACCATTTGTCTTGTCTACCAGGAAGGAACATGACTGAAACATGGCCTGTTATTTCTAAGCACCAGGAGTGAACATGACCAACCAATTGCCCATCAATTGTAAAAACCAGGAGTGGATGATGGTGGATCTGGATGCTGCTGTGTGGAAACGTCTTATCAAAGGTCATGGCCGCACTGAGCTTTAATTCTGTACTAAAAGAATCCCCCTTCTTTCATTACAGACTCAAGTGATAAAGCATGGTTAAACAGAACAAGAAGTGGCAATGATCTTAATCAGTGAAAACCAGTGCATAAAATGACCAGAGTTGGATTTCTGATCTTTTTTTAAAACCTTTTTTATTAGTTTACATAAATACAACTCAACGCAGATAGCTTTCTTTTCTCTTGGGAAGATATTTTTTTTTTTTTGTATTTAATGTATTCAGTAATTGATTTACTTAAATTAGTGATAGTGAATTTTGTTAGTGAGAGGCTTAAACAAACAAAAAAGCAAGCATGGCCAAAAAATTAGTGCTCTATATAGTTAACTGAAACATAAATATATTTCTCCATGTGCTCAGACATCTGCATTTTTAAAGATATAAGGGAAAAGCTCTGTGTGACTGGACTGCTATGGTTGCCAAATTATTGTCTGAATGGTACTGCCCACAGAAAATGATCTTTTAAAAAAGGAACGATGTAGCATAGCAGTATACTTTATAAAGGACAAATGGAGGAAGCTCATTAAAATCTTTTAGAATTAATATTGTTATTTTCTTTGATAAATGTAATGACATAGGTAACGTGTTTAATTTAGATCAAAATTCTTTAGCACGAGTAGCAATTCCAATTCACATCTTCAAGAAGCAATAACATGTTGACAATCATATACATGCAGACTTCATTCAAGTCCATAGCAAACAACAGTCAATGTATGTCTGTGAATTCAGGTTTGTGTATGAATTTCTTGTGCATTGAAAGAGAAAAGGGGAGTTGATACCAGATGCTGTTAATTCCCGTGCTGCTTGATGTTTTCTTTAATAAAATACAAAATAAAGTTGCCATAGCTCAGGGTAGTAATGTGAAATTTATTTTCTAGCAAAGATGGTTGTGGTTTGTTTGCCCTCATGATAGGCAGTTTTTTCCTGTCTTTCAAAAAAAAAAAAAAAAAAAATAATAATAATAATAATAATAATAAAACAAAATAATAATTTTAAAAAAAGTATATATATATATATATGTACTGCACCATTTTTCTATTTTGTTTTGTTACTGAAGAATGTTTATCTGTGGACCTTCATGTTTTCTTAAGTACGACACTATTTCACTGACAGACTATTACTGATTACTGCTCTGAATTATTCTGATATTCCTCACTATAATAACAGAATCACTAACATATCATATAACTTGATTTGTATTATTTCTAAATTTCACGATCACCGATCTGACTGCTAGGTGCTCTAACAACCTTACATCTTTGTTTTTCTCATTGGGCGTCACTTGGAGGGGGACAGCTTTGTTTCTGAGAGACATCTTGTTTTCTCTGCAACCGGACATCTGCTTCGGAGACTGGAAGTGGTAGGCAGTGAATGGAGAGTGCCACATTGGTGTCTGGCCGCATCACACCAAGCGGCTCTGGGATTAGAGAAGAGGAACTGGCAGGGTTCCATTTAAAAAGTCACTTTTTCTCATTATTTGATGACAGTCCCATGCTTGATTCCCAATGGGAAAGATTTCTAAAATGCATTGCCAAATTCACTTTTAAGCACTCTGTATTCCAGACTCATGCTGTATAATTACAGATGCAGAGGTGAGGGGATAAAGCTGCAGCAGGTGGATCCTGGAGACCTCTTTTCACAACAGAGCTGCACTTTCAAATGAACCTTTTTCAGGATTTCAGAATTCAGTCAATTAATTGAATTACTGATTCCTGGGACACATTTTAATTTGTAGCAATTTTAGATCATACCAGTAAATATTCTCCATTCATTACTCCGAAAAATCATTGTGAATAACAAAATCTGTTGACATAGGCCCACTACATGATGCCATGAGGCCCAGGAGAAAATTAGGTACTCATTTGTCAAGCAGTGAACCCACCTGATTCAAGCCTATGGGCACTGTATTCCACCATAAAATGTTTTTGTATTTCTCGTATACATCATGAGCACTGAAGTGTTTTCTTCTTCCCATTGCAGAGTTTTTTTTGTTTGTTTGGTTTTTTTTTTCCTCAGTGGATTTTCTTCCCACTGGGGAGCTTTTCTTATCTCACAGGATTTTGTGGGTTCAAAATCACTCTGGCCAATTTTCCCTATTTCGTGTTTCTGTCAGAGATCTTTGTGGCAGTGTCTGTGCAATACAAATAAAATTTAATTGAATTACATTGAAGACCACAGGATTCTACCGTACTCCACTCTGGATGGCCTTCTACCACACAGGTACCACATCAGTGTGATAGGAGACAGGTATTTTCCCATTTGTGCTATGCTGTTAAATGAATCCCATGCCAAGCTCAGCTAGGCAGATGGGGCCTTCAACTGCTCAGCACACACTCTACCAATAAGCAACAGTCACCTCAGGATAGCTTGTTATTTTACATGGTTACAAAGCAGGTAAGTTGAAAAATTTGATTCTCTTTTGCAGTGATGATATGGGGTAATAACAGTGGGAAGATTTTAAAGGGAAAGTGTAGCCAATCAGATGTAGGGAATGATTAGGTCACCAGATGTAGTTTGGTGGGAATGTGACCAGGACACCGGCTTAATCCCTTTAACTGTCAAGACATGTTTTTCAGCTGGACTGCTTTTAAGTCAGATGTGTTCTACCATTTGGGTGAGCAGACAATTAAAACTGATACTTGTTTTGAAAAGGTTATTGGGACCTTTAATGAACACAATGAGTCCAGGATCATCATATCCACACAGTACTGTGTCCCCATCACTATACTGGGGCATTGGAAAGCCATGCTGGTCCATAGTGGAGTTGTTTTCTTGCTTGGTTTTCTAGGTCTGGCACAGAGACTGTAAAAAATATAAGGAAATTCATGGGCTTAGTCTGAGCAGATAGACGGGAAACAGATACAAGTGAAGTGAACAATTCGTGAACGGAGAACGGAGAACAACATTCGGACTGAACGTTTTACGGGTGAAACATGACAGTAGAGGACGTGTTATTTAAACACAACTATTCGCTGTCTTCAAATTTGCAATTATGCACTGTTACCAGCTTAAACCACAATAGCTAGTCGGCGGAGTAGGCTATATATATTACCAAACTGTAATGCTCTAAGCGGCATTTTAGCTACCCAAGTACCTTAGCAAGCTTAGCCTACGTTAGAACCAGTGCTTACGTCTGCCAGGACTGTCGGTAGCTGTATTGCTAGTTTTGCTTCATAGCTAGATTTTTCAAGCAGCAATGTTATTTACAGAAAGATGTATTTATCGCTTGGTATTTAGTTGATTTCATACTTCCGTATTTATTCTTAGTGACGAATGACCCGCTTTCAAACATGTCGGTTCCATGGTGTAATGGTTAGCACTCTGGACTCTGAATCCAGCGATCCGAGTTCAAATCTCGGTGGAACCTGCGTTTTTAGAGCAACATGACACTACTTCTAATGAATTACTCAGAACACTCAGGATATGCATTACAGGCGCAGTTATATAGCTACTGCTGTTGTCGACATATAGAATTGAATTGAAATGACCATCTGAACTGGCTGTTTCTGGCGCCCTCCAGCAGATGTCAACATTGAGCAACATTATATAGGTATTCCATCTAATCAACGATCACAGAAGCAGTTCTCCCACCAATCTTCCCACCCCCAATCCACATAATTCTTAGGGTTAGCATTAAGACTTGGTGAGGGGATCCTGGATTATTGTGTGGACCAGATAATTTATGCTGCCTTTGTGTTGTAGTGGCCTTTGTGTTCAAATGTTTTCACAACTCAGTCATGCAGCTGGATGTAAGTTTTCAATTTTTTTGAGTATAAGAGTATTTTAATATTTTTTATTTACAAATGTCATGTAAAAATCATTACAGAATGTGTGCCATTCTCAGTGTGCATTCTGTTGTTTACCTACAGTGCAGTAAAATGCTATGTTTTCCAAGGCTGTATTGCATGGAAAGCTGGGGCAGATTGGGAAATGATTCAGTTGACCTTAGACCTTTTACATAATTTTGCATCTACACAGACAGAGAAAAACAGAAAGGCCGTGTCCGAAACAGCATGTTTGCCTACTATTGAGTATACAAGTTGCAGATAAGTTGTACACAATTTATATCCTGAATAATTGGTAAGTGTGCTGATTTGGACATGGCCAACGTCTTATGTGTGCATCGTGAAAATGGCAATGTGAACGGGAAAGTACCTGTGAGCAGTTCTCAGTCTGGTCATCTGATCAACCACTGATGTAATTGGTTTAATAATCCCTTCCTTTCACCTCGACTGATGTGAATTTAATGTTCATAGTGTTAATTGTCTTCTGTGCATCACCATGATGGATGCTGCATACTGCTAATTCCTTCAGATTAAGAGATTAAGTATTTAAACGTATCATTTAATAATACCAATGGCAATTATTTAGTTCAGCATTTGACTTTGTTAAATGTATTGCTCTTATGTCTGTCTACGATAAGACACTTTGATCTCATTTTTTACATGAAATATGTTTACAAATAAAGTTTGTTGTTTGTTGTTATTCTTCTTCTTATTATTACTATCCATTTGTCCATCCATTATCTACACCCGCTTATCCTGACCAGGATCGCGAGGGGTGCTGAAGCCTATCCCAGCATGCAGTGGGCGAGAGGCTATTATTATTATTATTATTATTATTATTATTATTATTATTACTGTTGTTATTGTTGCTGTTTCGGTTGTGTTATTTTTGGGAAAGAAATGCATTAGTTGTATTTTTTTATTTTAATGGAGTGTTGTTTGAATGACCACATTTTTTGGAGGTTTTTCAGTTGTGTTTTAATCGTCTTCATGACCACAAGGGGGCAAAATTACCCTTTTTATTGTAGCAAACCACAGAAATATGTCATTTGAATGGAACCGTTGAGGAATTTTTCTATTTGCATTATTAGGCACCAGTATTCACAACAACAAAAAAAAAAACACCATTTAACATTAGACGTAATATCTATTGTTGTATTTCAATAGAGATTTGGTGACTAAATATCTCATGCATCTGATATGTATGACTTTTTGATGTTTATGTGGTAAAACAGATGGTCATTTGGGTAGAGGCCAGTGATTCTCCCTCTTTATATTCCAATGGTGAGTATTAAGATGTTCATATAATCAGTTTATGTAATGCAATATAAGTCGTAAATGCTACCTAAATGAATCAACAGGACAATCATTCGCCAGACCTCTGTGCTTCAGTGTCACTGCCATACTGCTCATAACATTATTAGAAAAAACATTGCGGTTATTGCTGCACTGTAGTGTTTATTTTTATGAAATCCTTCCCATTTCCTTCACTCTCTCTCTCTCTCTCTCTCTTCTCTATATATTTTATATATATATATATATATATATATATATATATATAAGCATAATTACTTACAATGAGGCCTGGTAATAATAATAATAATAATAATAATAATAATAATAATAATAATAATAATTTTCTAAATCCAAAAGGCACTGTTAGCATAATTACCTATATATAACTGACGGCTAAGCCGCACATTATTTCTGCTCCTGTGGTATTATGGAGAATCTTGCATAGCATCGGCTTGAGCAAAGCCCCCCTTTCATAAGTGTGTACGAAGTGTGACAGCCAGGTCCACTCCCGTCACAAGACACGGTGCGCCTAGGATTTCCATCACAACCAAAATGGCGGAGTAAAGAGACGGTTGGGCATCACGTTGAACTGGGCACGTTTTGTTGTAGTGTTTAATTGAATATTATATTTTTAAAGAAGAAGACCAGGATAATGTAACTGTGCTTGGACCCGAACATACAGACGCCGTAACAGGACACATATCTTGCGCGTAAGTAGAATGATGTAAGTAGGATGCTGACCGTTGTTTGCGATAGCTGGCTAGTTAGTCTAGCCAACCGCTATTTTGATGGGCAGACTAACCTAGCTATCTAAGATTGGACTCGTCACTGAAACATATTCAGCGAGATAGCCGGTTTGCTAAGTATTCAGCTGGCCTAGTATTTCTAGTTAAATGGTGAGATCTATTAGATCTATTATATTTTTATATACAATCTCCAATTTCCCTGTGAATGGGCTGTTGGACTGAGGGATTAGAGAACATTATGGCACACTTGCACCGGCCAGCTGTACGATAGTGTGGACTAAATTAGACTACATGATGTAGCCAGCAAACTCATGTTAGCTATGTCATACTCAAAATATAACGCTACTATACTCCAAATTTATGTTTTTAAAAAAGTTACACCAGTCTGATAACTGGAGCTCATTTTCCAATCGCTACAGTTTTGGGATAAATTGAACTCACTCGATTTACTAGCTGGCTAATGTTCGTGATGATCTAACGCTAGAGAGCTATCGATTGTGTTTTGGGAGGCTGTTTATTCTGTTTTTTCAGTAACTATTGCGCTGTGAATTACGGATAGCAATAACTGCACAAGTAGTGTTGCGTAATTAATTTCGCGTTAATCAACTAACGTCATCTTGTTCATTAAGTTATCATAATTATGTCATCGTACATTATCTAAATAGAATCAACAGCCTTAGACTACTTTGTGTACGCATTATTGGTATTGAATTCTATTCTGGTTAACACAATTCACTACTAGCCACCGTGTTAACGGTAGTCTATGTTAGCTCGTTACTTGGTTGTAGTTCCAGTCACTACTGACAGATTGTCGGTTAAAATGTTTTGATAAATAGCTAAAGCTTACTTTATCATTCTTAGTTGATAAAACAAAATGATTGGACGTTACTATCGGCCAGTTGATTCCGGCTATGCAACCTCTAATTTACTGTCTAAACGTTTGATTTCCATTTCAGCTATTCCTACGTGCTTCATAAACGGGTGTAAACGCGGTTATTGTAAATTGACCCTATTGTTCTGATTCCAATTTGAACCGTGAAGTTGTGTGACAGTACGACACTGGCCGTGACAGTGCTGCACGGACTTGGTTTAGCTCTGTCTTGGTTTTCCCGGTGGTTTGTGACTTTGTAGCGCTGCCTTTAAAGTTATGCAAGTGAGTGGAATGTCCTGCTACATAAGTAATTTCGTGGAATATGGGGGTTGTCGGGAATGTGCGCTTATTTCAATATTGTTCAAGGCAACCAGTGTTTGGCCACGAGGAGGGCAGTGACCACCTACCGTGTGGTTCCATCGGCAGATGTGGAATCACACGGTTATAGAATTTAATTATTCAATATATATGTGAGAGAATATGTAAGCGATATATAAGAGAACACTGGTTCTCACCACAATGATTAAAAACTCCCAACACTTGTCTGACAGATCAGAAACGCTCTTCAGGAGGCTGATGTGGATGTTTCAGATGAGTCTGTGGAAGAGTTAGCTGAAAAAACAGGATAGCCGGGTCACAGTTCAGTACACCAAGAAGTACCTAAGAGTCTGCAGAGCTCTGGAAAAGGGTCTTGTGGACAGATTCACTTGTATCAGAATGATAGCAAGGATCTGCCCAAGCTCCAAAGCACCCCCCGCCCCTCTCCCCCCAATCTGTGAAATGTGGTGGTGGGAGTGAAGTTCACCCAAATGCCTCCAAACCCATTGGACGGCACTTCACCTTGGAGCAGGACCATGAATTTGGTTGGATCTGACTCGATAAGATGGTTCTCTAAACTTCTAAATTCACCCTGCTGTTGCCAACAGTCATATCATCATTAGACAAGTGAGCCAGTTCCAGTGGCAGACATGCAATTCTGAAACTGTAACAGATGAGGTGGTACACAGATGAGGTGGTACACTTGTCTGATCTGTCCATTAGACTGTCTTCCAGAACTACAGTTTTCACCCGAGCAGTCTGTAGTCATGTTCTCTTGTTTGTTCAGTAGATCTGCAGTATGTGAATGCCTGCCGAGAACATGAATCACAACCAGATTATTCAAAATAAACACAAATTGAGTTTATTTTCATTCATTCCCATTCATGTATAACATCTTTCAGATGCATTTGATAGCTCAATGGATAAGTTCTGTATGAATATTAAGCATTGCAATGTTGGAAGTACATTTGTTAAATGCATTGCATATTTTCTAAGCAGTGATGCTGGAGGCTGGGATAAGATTAAGCAAGAAGTCTGGTGCCTCTTTTATAAAATGTCCGTACACGCGGATTTGATCCTGAATTCAGTAGATTTGATCTTACACGAAAATTGACATGCAAATTGATTCGCCTCGAAACAGACGTGGAAACGTTCTTTGGAGTTTGCAAACTCCAGAGTATGCATACAGACTTTTTCTTGCCTATGACTTGCCAGACAAGTGAATATTTTGTCAGTGCACTTACATATGAGAATGTATGGGCTACCTAACCATGTATGCGTCAGATTTATTTTTGTGATATGCGCTGTAAGGCTCAATGTTGTGCACCATTGACTAGGCTATTGCAGCACTTGCTGTTGACAAGTGTGTAATCCTTAGTGAAAAACAGAATAGCCTGAAAACTACAACAGTAATAAAAATTCATGCCTTTATGGATTTAAAACTTCCAGAAACAAAAGATATAAATATGGTTATATATAAATTTTATGTCGTAACAATGGTTTCGCAGGGAGTAGATGGCAGAAACCCGACCATATTAGGATATTTGAGGGCGTTAACTGGGTAACGTCCTCAAATTATAACTCATAATAATAATTTAGAGTTTTAGAGAGCTGGCTGAAGTTTAATGGAGCAGCTTCATTGTATCAGTTAGTATTGACAGGCCAGTCAGATAGCCAGGGTACCCACAACACGTGCTTGTGAGGCAGTGATTCCAGCTGATGGCCATACAGCTGTGGGAGAGCCCTTTCCTGCATCCCCCCTCATGCACTGAAATACGCATCAGCACACGCGTTGCCGGCCTGTGGAGAAAGGCGTGCTTCTGTAAGACATGCTGGCGTGCTGGGGCAGGGGCTGGCCTCGTCACGGGCACTCTGGGATTGCATCAGTGAGAGGCGTGTTGTTTTGCAGTCTGCGATGCTTTGCTGCGGTTTCTGCAGCCTCCACGGCGGAGGGCGTTTTGGAGAGGCTCGAAGCATTTCTCGCCGGATCCACTCGAGCTCTCTGATGCCACTCTCCGCTGTGATCTGGCAGCCCCTGGTTGCATAGCCTGCCGAAAGCCTCGGTAAATCGTGCCATCTTAAGCGGCCAGTCAGCCCTGCACCGTGTCCCGGGGCCTTCTAGGGAAAGTGCGGTGAGCGTGAGCGACAGGGTGAGAACAGATAAAAGTGTCGGTCGCCCTCCTGCCCGTTCCTAATGTAAACACCCATACCACAGCAAACAGGACCACACTCAGAGATCAGAGGCCGGGAGGGTCCAGTGTGGCTAATGTAAGACAGGTGGCCTCGGTGACACTGCTGTTGCCCTAGCCCTTCCCCACTGGGTTTAGTGCCTTTCACTGAGCTAGCGATGAAGCTAGCCCCATCCCCAGTCTGTTTACATTGTGGACTGCATGTATGGAGCCTGTGGAGGTCCTTCAGAGGCGCGCCCTCGTGCAGATTCCACAGCTGTGAGCAGGATGGTAGAGAGTGGAGGAGTACTGGCCCTGTAAATGGGGAAGCACATCAGGAAAAATGCTTTGAAGGCAGCAGTCCGTTAAAATGAACTCTGAGCACATAAATGTTTTAGCAAACAGGAAATTTAAAAAAAACATCTGTCACGGTGATGAGACATTTCAGTTATTAAATAGGGCCGAAATCTCTGATGGAATGTTTTACATTGCGTCAGTTCTTTATAAAATTTTGAAGGTCTTACAGCTTTCAGAAGATGGCGTTTTTAATTCTGTTGTTATTGATACATCCTGTAAAACCTGCTCATTGCTCCAGACACATTTATATCAAGATAATGTTGCAGGATGTTACAAATGGATGAGTAAGCATGAATGCCCAGAGATGGAGAAAGCCTAAAGAGCTTTCTGTCCACTGCATTTCAAAATAAGGGCGGAGTGTAGATAAAGGCATTAGAGAATTGGAACCTTGCTAATCAAACCAGACTTTGTGAAATATTTAAGACTTCGTTATACTTCTCTGCTGGAACTAATCCGGTTTACATTCTCACAGGCAGTAAGAAGGCTGCAAACATCAATTAAACTCATAATGGGTGTATCTGCAGCAGGATTGTCTCTGAGCCCTGCTCAATGAGATGTGTGTATTGTGTTGTGTTAGACTGCCAATGTTAGCATGGCTCATTAGATATGGGTGGTGAAAAGAGTTTGGGCCAGAGGTGGTTTGCTGATGATTTAATACACCACTAGCATCAGTGAGTTGTTATATTGACATTGACAGCAATAATAAAAAGGTAAATATGCAATGGAGCTCCATGCTATGGTCCTCTAATTGGCCTACAGAATCCATTTTGGCTTTGTGTCTTTATAACACCAGTTTTCTGTAACATCACTGAGCGCCTTTGGTCACCATTGTTAATTAGCCAGTTTGATAAAACAGAGCCCCAAAGTTGTCTTCCTCATCCACTCCAGCCAGAGTGCAGCATTTCAGTGAGCCCACGGCTCTGGAGATTCAGTCATAGAGGGCGTCGTGGATGCCCCCCCAGACACAGAAAGATTGCCTGAGATTTTCAGCCCTATGCTCAACTGGCCCTGAGTAATTGCAGAGCTTCAGGCTCCAGAAATTACCTTGTTCCTTGGCCTCCTTGTTCTCTCTCTCTCTCCCCGCCCCCCCTCCCTGTCAGTCTCTTTATTTACCGGTTTATTTAAAGGTTCTCCTCACTCCTCATTGTTCTCAGAGGTATGTGCTGATCAGCACCTGCGTTTAATCATCCAGTAAAGGGGCCAGGTTGCCAGTGGGATGTGGGGATTGGCTGTCAGTTTTCTTTCCTAAGAGAGACTGTAATTCTGAGCTTTCTCTGGCGCAGAAAGTGCAGATCCCTGCGTGGGAGGAAAGCTCGGGTCTTTAATGAGACCTAATTGCTTCCTTTGCGATTATCAAACTTTTTGATTTAATTAACATACCAGGATCGAGGAGGCGGGCCAAGTTGATCATAGACCTCAACCATGATTAGATTTTAGTGTATATGTGTTTGAAACGCATTTCACGATATTGCTATAGTGTGTAGAAAATAGGACGTTTATTAGGTCTGAGCGATCAGTTGCACTCCGGTTAGTCGCGTAGTCAAAGAACTAAAAATGAAGAAGAGGAAATGGAACGGTGTTAAAAAGTGAAATAATAAATGGAAACAGCTGCCACAACGCAGTAAGCTCCCCGCTGAAGAGGGAATTGTGGGATCCAGAGGGGAGCAGGCGGCTGGGGAGACTCGTCTTTCATGCCCCCGGGGGCTGAGCCTCCTGGTGAGGCTCTCCCTGGGTAGCGTGGGCCGTCTTCCAGCGTTGCCACAGCTGGTGATTCATGCTTTTCGGTTACAGCCCTGGGGCCTGGATCAGCGTAGCTCAGCCTCAGAGCAGCGCTCACTTCCTCTGCAAGGGTTTGTGGGCGTGGAGGAGGAAGGCGCGTGGGGGGGGGTCTGGCGGGGGCGGGCAGCGTTGCGTGCCGCGTGCCGCAGCGGCCCCCGTCTCTCCCCCCGGTCTTGGTTTGCCTCAGAGCCGAGCGTTCGGCGGTCTGCGGCCTGGCAGTCGAGCAGCGGGTTAGCGCAGTCTGGGCGCCGGGGAAGGGCGTGGCCGCCGAAAGGGAGCAGCGCTGCGTGAGGAATGTGCGGAGTCAGGAGCGCTTCGGGACTGCGTTTCCCCTTCAGTGGCGCCGCTCGTGGTGGGCTTCGAAAGTCCCGCTCTCCCATTGGAGGAACACCTGGTTCTTTGGAGCCTGCTGGGTGAGGTGGTGCCTGCTGTGCTGACGCAGGCACCAGATGTTGAGGAGATTATCTGCTGTGATGCGCTGGTCTCAGTCTGCTGCACAGTCACCAGCACCCCCACTGTGCCTGCGCACAACTGCAGCTGTGACTCACTGCAACTTACCTCTGCCTGTCCGGGGCCAGAGTCTCTGAGAGACATGGATGAAACTTTTTCAGCGACTGAGATTATGGCTTCGTCGGAGGCAGAAAAGCTTTGCTTTCATTTTTTTATGCCCGTTTTGAGAGCTGCTGATTTATGAGTCCATTATTATGAAGTCTAATGTGACTTCTGCAGCAGTTAACTGTCATTTTGCGATGTTGAGGTACAGAGCTGGAGTGTTCCAGATCGCGGTTAGCGGCCCTTTGGGCTTTGCTGTTGCGTGCCCGGCGGGCTGATAGAGCCTGCGCGCGGCGCTGGAAGGGCAGGTGCTGGTGCCAGCGCACCGTTAGTCACCGCCGCGCTTTGGGAGCCGGTGCTGCAGCAGGCGCTAGCAGGCGGGGCGCCGCGGGGAGCAGCGAGCGGGGCGCGATGTTCCCAGCGTTCTCACCGTCTGCGGGATGCTGCTCGGGCCAAGGACGCCGCAGAAAGAGAAACAAATTATCCCCAGGGCGGAGCGCATGGCGCGTCAAACGCGGTCAGGCGGAATGGGGAATGAGCGCTCCGCTCCCTCTCTGACATATTTGTCCCTGAGACTCAGAGCTTTCATTGTGTCTGTTCTCTCTAAAGCCCCGGCGGTGAAGAACTCCAGCTAACTAGTCCTGGGGAGAGCAGTGCCTCACAAGGGAAAAAACCTCTGAACATTTTTCAGACACTGCTGACACACAAAGAATGTTGATGAAGCCTTCATTTATACTCCCAAACTTTGTTTACAACTTTTCTCTGCCCCATTTTTTCATTGCAACCATATTACACTATCCAGAGAATTCCTTACATGCTGTTCATATTGCTACAGCTATTGCTATTGAAGCAATGCAGGTTACGCATTTTGATTAAGGGTACAACAGCGGTCTCCCTCCTGTGCATTGAACCTACACCCCCAGAAATACAAGCCCCAGGTACCATGCTGGAAGACTGAACCAATTTCACAGGGAGACCGCTGGCACATAAATGACCAGAGGGGTCACTAGTGAGTAATGCCCAGCCCTGAAACCCTCCCTCATTGGGTGATGTTGTTGCCTATTAAATATCACCCAGCAGGATTCCTAGGCACAGTCAGCACCAACTAGACATGAACTTTTCAACTTTTGCTCCAGCTAGGCCTATGTGGCAAGTAGAGGAGCTTGCCTTCTATTTTTCGGGTGAAGCAGAATTGAATGTTCAAATAAAAATCTTTGTTTGGAAAACAACGTTGACAAAATGACTTTTTCAAAGGCAGAGATGGTTGTGAACATTATAAAGAGTAGTTGCAGAAGTCACTCACTTTGTTTACCCCATTGTGTACCCACAATGCACTTCATTCGAGCTGGTTCCTGCTGCTCAGAGAGTCTGTGGAGTGCTGAAGATCAGCGGGGCCTTTGAAGGAGAGGCCCTTCTCATACACATTCCGGGGTGCTTGTTTCCCCTGCTCCACGTCCCTGTCATAGCGGGTGAAAAAGTGCAGTGGGAAATGGCAGGGCTATTCGTCATTAGGAGGTAATAACTGCTTTCACAGCTCTCTCCGCAGGGTATCCCAGCTATTTAAGGATGAACTGGATTTTCCTGTACATATGTACTGTGCCTTCTGGCAAAGTGCCTAATGACACTGCAGAGTTGTGGTATATTAAAATGTCAAATTTTATTGTAATCGCGCGCACAAAACGTGTATTGTTCATTTGGCTTTAGCTCATAACGTACATGTCTGAAATAGTGACTGGCAGCCGGTTGGCCTCGGGTGGTTTAATTGTAGTTTTCATCTTCATAGGCTTTAGTGCTTATTTTCTGTTTGCTAAACAGTGGCATTTGGCTGTTTTTACTCACTGTATCTTTTGGTGTATTCAGAACCACTCTCACATTCCTTCATACGGCAGTGAAATAGCTTCATTCAAAGCTATTGTTTAAAACACTTTGAATCTGGAAGAGCAATTAATGAACAATTTTTCCAAATGTTCTTTTTTTCCTCCTCTATATTTTAGATGTTTTAGCCTTAGGTGTTGCTTGGTTGCCAGAGCTATGGCACATAGTGGTACTTGGCCCAGTCCGTTTCCCCTCCGCCTGCCATGATCCCAGTTTGGGGATTCCAGTCTGCTGTCAGGCCATACTATTTACTGAGTCAAAACTCATTACAGCAGTGAATTTTTTTTTTTTAAACTGAGAACCACAAGCGGGCAGTCCTGTTCGAACACGTTCTCAGCCCGGGAGACCACATGCGTTGATTGCTTTGCGGTTTCTTCTACGGGTGTCTGTCAATCATTCAGTTCGCTGTAGTCATACAGTCAAATCACTCCACACTCTTCCTTATTTCTAATGGGCAGAACCCACTGACCTGCGCTTCCTGTATGTCCTGTCTGCTGTGACACAGGCAGTCGTAGTGCAGAGTGGGCTGCATCCCACCTTTGGGCAATTCCATGGTGGTGAGAGCAAGGGTGCCCTGTACTTCCCCCGTGCTGTCACCTTTTGATGGTGTTTTATGGTATTCTTTTCAGTCAAATAAAGTTTCAGGTACTTTTTGCTAATTCATAGTCATCTTGGGCCATTTAAAGGTTGTTGTGGAGCCGGTACATTGAAAAACCGGCCTGCCCTAAATGTAAAGGAGGGCGCCGTGTTGGGATGTGTGTTTAAGGGGAAGATCACGGGTGTTGTGCGGCTCCTAAAGCAGGGTAATCCTATCCAGGAGGGAAGGCTCAACCTTCCCTTTATCCAGCGCTGTGTGGGGTGTGTGTGGGGGGAAGGGGTGAGGGAGGGCAGGCGACTGTCTGTCCAGCGCAGACCTGGCACTGGGACAGTGCTGCTGGCGAGTTGGACGCTAGACGCCAGGTCAACGCTGAAGACGCCGCCCACACAAAGCTAAAGCTGCCTTTGCGCGGGCAGGAGTACGGCGCTGGCCTGATGAGCCATCCTGGGCCTGCATCTTGGGTATGCAGCCCTGTTTTTCCAGGGTACTGACTCCGCATTCTCTCTGCAGGGTTACCTGCAGCTCCCTGCATTCTCTCTGCAGGGTTACCTGCAGCTCCCTGCATTCTCTCTGCAGGGTTACCTGCAGCTCCCTGCATTCTCTCTGCAGGGTTACCTGCAGCTTCTGCGGGAATGTTTGATTTCAGACACGTTTGTTAGCTTAGCTTAGGGCCTCCTCAATGACCTGTGACTCCATGTGCAACATTCTGTTACCCACATTTGGCCCAAAACAGCATTTTCACACCCAGCGCTCCCCCCGCGCCCCGGTCGCATGCCGGTGAGCGGGTTTCACACATTTTTTACCACACAGGAAGCACATGCTTCTCGATGGCACACAGGACTGGGGCCTACAGAGACCAGCCCAGAGCACAGTCATCCCTCAGCCCAGAGCACAGTCATCCCTCAGCCCAGAGCACAGTCATCCCTCAGCCCAGAGCACAGTCATCACTCAGCCCAGAGCACAGTCATCCCTCAGCCCAGAGCACAGTCATCCCTCAGCCCAGAGCACAGTCATCACTCAGCCCAGAGCACAGTCATCACTCAGCCCAGAGCACAGTCAGCACTCAGCCCAGAGCACAGTCAGCACTCAGCCCAGAGCACAGTCATCACTCAGCCCAGAGCACAGTCACGCACCAGCACCAGAGCACAGTCATCACTCAGCCCAGAGCACAGTCAGCACTCAGCCCAGAGCACAGTCAGCACTCAGCCCAGAGCACAGTCATCACTCAGCCCAGAGCACAGTCAGCGCTCAGCCCAGAGCACAGTCATCGCTCAGCCCAGAGCACAGTCATCACTCAGCCCAGAGCACAGTCAGGGCTCAGCCCAGAGCACAGTCAGAACTCAGCCCAGAGCACAGTCAGCGCTCAGCCCAGAGCACAGTCAGCACTCAGCCCAGAGCACAGTCATCGCTCAGCCCAGAGCACAGTCATCACTCAGCCCAGAGCACAGTCAGCGCTCAGCCCAGAGCACAGTCAGCGCTCAGCCCTGAGCACAGTCATCACTCAGCCCAGAGCACAGTCGGCGCTCAGCTCGTGTTGACGGGCGCTCACGTGTCAGCCGTACGGATAGCGCGTCTCTGGAATGAGAAAATATACTTTCCCTCTCCACCACATGTTCCTCTCCCCCTGGAGCACTCTGCTGCGTGACACACACGGGGAGGGGGAGCCGCTGACCGCCTGCCCTTCTCCAGATAACCAGGAGCAGATGCCGGACCAGATGGGATTCTTACCCTGATTTGTTTTTTCTCTCCCCCGCTTAGCTCGGCGCGGCTCGAACCCGTCTCAGCACGGCCCTGTACGTGTCACTGGGGTCATCGTGGCCCAGGGTCCCCAGGGAAGTGTTCTGTAGGGGGCTGTAGGGGGCAGCCAGCGCTCGGACCCCTGGGCCAGATGCGGAACCGGCCCCTGTTGATTTTAACACCCCCTGTGCGCAGAGGCGGGGCCGCAGGGGCCTCTGCTTCCTGTTTCAAATTCCTGTCCTCCTCCCCTCTGCTCTCTCCTGTGAGCACCATCTGTGCGGGATGCGTTACCGCGGCGATTCCATGTGCTGGGGTGCTGTAACAGAAGAGGACGTGGGCAGGGTTTGTTACCACGGCGATGCCATGTGCCAGGGTGCTGTAACAGAAGAGGACGTGGGCAGGGTTTGTTACCACGGCGATGCCATGTGCCAGGGTGCTGTAACAGAAGAGGACGTGGGCAGGGTTTGTTACCACGGCGATGCCATGTGCCAGGGTGCTGTAACAGAAGAGGACGTGGGCGGGATGCGCTACAGCGGCGGGGTGCGTTACAGCTGCGGGGCGCTGTAACAGAAGAGGACGTGGGCGGGTTTCGAGAGCGTGGCAGGCTGTTAACAAGTTTTAGTTCTTCACTTCTTGCTGTTTTATTTTCGGAGTGAATTTGCACAACAAAATCTGTGCCCGGTCGGGAGACGCGAGAAGGTGAGGAGAATGGGAGATTAATGGCAAGAGCAGCGCGGAGGCGGACAGTGAATAGCAATGCCTCTGTTTGTACATACTGAGCTGCCAGTGTCAGGCTCATATAAATGTGTTCTGCTGTGCGGTGGCCATGCCACAGAAAGACCAGTGCGCAGACAGGCTGGTGCTCTGCTGTAGCTTTGCGGTACACTCGTCTGCACACCGCAGCGCTGCAGCCGCTCGCTTCTCTCTGTGTAAACGGCTGTGGGATGGGCCTCCCACGGGTCACGGCGCAGGCGGCGGCGGCGCAGTCTGGTGAGAAATACCTCGGCCTTGCCGGGTTTATGACGCTGACCGCACTCTCCCGTGCGGCTGTCGTTGCCGTGTGTCAGAAATCAGCGGTGTGCTTTATCTCCGCTTTATCACCGTTCCGCGCTTGATGGAAACACTTCTGACTGGTCCCTTAGAGGAGAGGGGCGGGAGAGGGGCCGGGAGAGGGGCCGTGAGGAGGGGCCGTGAGGAGGGGCCGGGAGGAGAGGGCCGGGAGAGGGGCTGGGAGGGGCCGTGGGAGGCGGGAGAGGCAGCCGTGGGCACACAGACTCGGGCTTCTGTTCACATGGCAGGTCACGCTCCTGTTCTTCGTTTTCCCAGTTTCACCCACACGCGCGCTCGCACACGCTCCCTTCACGGTTACAACAGCCCGGTCCTGCTGTTCTTCTGGTTCCTATGGAACGTTTGCGCGGTCGCGGGGAACGCGGGCCGCTGATTGGGTCCAGCGTGGGGCCCCTCTGTTCACCTGCGAGCCGCGCCTCTCCTTTCCCTGTAGCTAACATTATTAACCAGCTTATGCAGAGCAGGGCTGGCCTCACTCTGCACCCTGAGGAACCATTTTATGATCAGAGCCCTGCACATCAAACAGCCCCTTCAGACATGGTTCCTTTTCTTTACACAGTTATGCACCGCAGGCTGCTATTGGATGACCTTTTAAAAGTCCGCTTAAAAGGAACGCTTACTTCAATGCGCAGGCATTGATATTTACGGTCTATAACATGAATGCGGTTGTGAACCCATTGTCCTGACGTAAAGTAGCTTTCTTCTCAGAGTGCTGCAGTCATAGTTTGTGTCGTTTGCATTGAAGGATTTGAAGATGGAGGCCAGCTAGTTTACACACACAGGCCGATGGCTTTGATATGTCTTCTGTTGGGGGAGGGGCTTTCTTGAGCCCCTGGACTGGCACACTATGGGGAGTTTAGAGAAGGCTCTCTCTCTCTCTCTCTCTCTCTCTGTGTTAAACAGAGCTTCTAATCCTCCCTCTAATGAGCTAAGTAAATAACGGAGGCGTGCGGGCTGTTCTGAGACCTCTAAGTGCTACGTTTTCTCAGCGCACCTAAAGCTTTGAATAATTCAGCACGGCATGCATGTGCATCCCAGCTAGTGTGAAGCCTTAAAGAGACATCGCTGGCCTTACAGGGAGAGGGGGAGAGCTTTCTTTTTAAGGTAGATACACAAAGACTCTTCTTTGTCTTCCTTTGGCTGAGCAGACACCTCCATCTGCAGCTCTGAATAATAACCAGTTCCTCTCCAGACTCAAACGCTCACACCAGTCAACCCTCTTTGGTTAAATGTTATTTAAAGCCTCTGAGTGTGTGTGTTTGTGTGTGTGTGTGTGTGTGTGTTGATGGTTTCGTGTGAGGTGAATCTGTGTTGATAGGAAATCTCCATGTGTTGAGTCTGTTAATTCAGTTTCTTAATGTTTGATTTGTGTTCAAAAACTGGGCAAGTCTCAAACAAGTTTGCGCTTTCAAATCTAAATAAGCCATTTCGGCTCTGTTGTCGATGTTAAACGGCATTGCCTAATGGTCTTATAGTTACATGCTTTCCTGTCTGCGGTGAGTTTGAGCTTCCTGTCGCGCTTTGGTCTTCGTAGGACCTTGAAGAGGAACACCTTCTTCCCCCTTAAGGGCGAAGGGACTTTGAGCGTCAAACTTGTGGAAGCACTCCCAGGCGAGGTGGGGTGGGGGGTGGGGGGTGTAATGACACATACGCATCCCGTTACTTCCCCATCAGTCTGCACTGAGGAAGCAGAGGCGGCCCCCTCTCCAGTGCTGGTAAATGATGCGTGAGGGTGAGGGGGGGTGGGGGGCACTGGCACACCCAACTGCGCAGCCCACCCATTCGCTGATGGAAACCCCCCCTGAGAATTCAGTAAATACGCTCCGGACCCCAAACAGTCCCCCCGCCTGCTCCCCCACATTAATGGTTCCTCAGTCTGTGACCTCAATATCTCGCACAATTAACTGCCGCTGAACTTCAGCCAACTTTCCCTCTCTCTTTATCTCCGCTCCATCCACCAGCATTTAGGCTTTTCCAAAGACAAGCGGATTTATGTGACAGCTCTGTCTCTTGAGCTGGATGGCCAAAAACTGTGGCAAAATGCGCAGCGCATACCGGTGAGACTGATCCGATAGGCTGTTTCTTCAGAGGGGAAAGAGGGAGGGGGGTTTCTCAGAACTGCACATTTAATGAGAATAAAAGATGAAACTTTAAATGAATCTGTCACCGAGCACTCGCGGCCCTCTTTGGCAACGACTTCCCCATATGATTTCCGTTATGTGCGATCTGGGCGCATTTTGTGATGAAATGGGATGTTTTCTGAGGTAAGTATAGAGGAAAGGGAAGCGTGACCGGGCCGTCCAGCCTGTTACTCAGTCTCTGTGACGTTCCCGTGTGGATTGATGCATTTCCGAAGAACTCGTGACGTGAGAAATCATTGCTGCACAAGCGGGGAAATGGGAACTCAAGACAAGTCATTCAGGAGACTGTTCAGCCACGGACTGCCTGCAGCGTAGAGGACAGCCAGCAGCTAGTGGTCTCTGCTTCTACTGTAAGTCCCGCTGAGCTAGCTTACTAACCACGGTCCAGCGCAGGACCCTGCAGTCCCTCAGCCATATTCCACAATTATTTCACATTTTAATTAAGTTTGGTTTTAGTCATTGGTAGATTTTAAAATGATATTTAATGTGTGTATTTTTAATATATATATTTTTAAATGGTTAAATATATATACCTGATAATGTGTGTGATTAAGAAATGCTTCTATGTACTTGTGTGCAATGTAGCCGCTGCGTAGCAGCCTGTTGGAGGCTGGAGGTGCTGAACTGTAGGTGTTTGTTTTGTTGAAGCAGGGGTCCTCAGCTGCAGGTCGGTGAGATTCTGTGGCTCTGAGATTCAGAGTGCCTGGGGCTTGAGAGCCAGTCAGCGCGCTGATAATGCACTAATTGATTTCCTGTTCCGCAGGCTGAGCTCAAATTGAAATGACTTCTTTAATCCACTTTATAGTCATCGCTTGTATTTAAAAGGCCCAGTCAGTGCTGCCCTGTCATGTCGTATATGCCGAAGATGAGACTTCATGCCGAAGTCGTGACTCGCTGAGGCCAGAGAGGAGACCGGGGGGATATCACAGAGGGGCGTGGCCTCTGCTCCTCTGGCCTCATTCCCATTCTGTCTCTGCAGCCTGGCCTCCTGGTCCCCACCTGTGTTTGATTAGCCAAGCAGTCCCTGACATTATCCACATCTCGCACTTTATTTTCCCTCTTACGCACCATAAGAGAACTGAGTTTTGAGTTTGACCTTCCTTGATACAAGAAAACCAAATGAATGGTTAGCACTTGGGTTGTAAGAAGGGGGCTTTGGGTTTAAGTCCCGATCAGCAGGACTGTGTGTTTGTGGAGTTTGCATGTTCTCCCTGTGTTCATGTTTTTGGGCAAAAGAGATGTCAATCACAGTGTGACTCCTCTGGTTAAATAAGGTATAAACACAATAAAAATGTTCTGTGCGTGTATGAATTGGGTTCACTTTTTTCCTGGAGTGTTGCTTTTGAGGGAACCCCTTGTCTGCGGTCAAGTTTCCGCCCGGACAGTGGAAGGCCGGACACCGTCCGCGTCCTGGTGGGAGCGTCAGGCCCAACAGCTCGGGCTGGGCGGCTGCGTGTTTTTCAGTGAAAATGTTTTTTGGTTTGTGGGCGCGTGCGCGCGAGGTGAACCTCGTCCTTGTTGACATGGCATTGCGCGCGCAGTCGCGTGCGGAGAGCGGTAAACACAGCGGCCGTTCACCCTCCCGCTGGCTGCCCCGGTCCTGCACCAGCAGTTCTGCGTATCTGTCCCTGTTGTGCAGTTCGCTCAGTGTTTGCAGTCTCCACTCGGTAGATGCGCTTTTGATAGGGTTTTTTTTTTTTGGCTTTGTCCTCATGAGTTGTTGTGCATCTCAGTTCTGTGTGAATCTGCGCAGTAGCTGCTGTTGTTCAGGTTGTATAGTCCTGCTATTTTTTGTGGAAATTACACACTGTAATTTTCTGCATAAAAATCGTTCAGACATCAAACACTTCCCAGTTATGATGATTTTATTTACTGGAGCTTTCCGACGTGAAAGCTGTGTTTGTCTGCGACTCGCCGACTGCACGGATCAGGTTCTTACTTCAGTTCCGGAAATGTCCGCGACTTCGGGAGCATGGCGGATTTGTCCGTAAGCCTGCCAGCTCACCCGGGGAAGAGTCACCGGGAATTTCATCTTTTCATTTCACCTCTCTGGCATGTGTGAGGGTGCTCAGGGTTCTGTAGCGTTGTCATGGTGAGGTTTTGACGTTTCGGCGCTGACGGTGTTGTGGATTATGCCCAGTATATAAAACCCTTTATATAATCCCGGTTACGTCTGGGCTGTGTGGGCTGTGCTCTTAACTGGCTTCTGCAGCCTGGATTTCTGTGAGAGACGAGCCAGAGCAGGATGGAGGAGAGACGGGAGGGAGCAGGAGATTTAAACAAGGCGTGATGGCCGAGGTTTGAGGAAGGGGAGGCGGAGGGAGGTTGTAGCGAGTTGGCGGTTTGAGGAAGGAGCGATGGATTTTGGAGGCTGGGGAGGTGGAGTTTAAGGCGGAGGAGCGGAGGGAAGGTGGAGGTTTGAGGGAGATTAGGGAGGTTATAGGAGAGGAGATTTTCCGCAGAATCCCTGTAGCGGTGCTCAGGATAATGACCCTTGATGTCTGGTGGCGCTCAAAGAGATTCCAGCGAACCTTTGATCACACCGCATGTTCCCTGACCAGGAAATGCCTTGAATCTTCAGCCCTGCGTCTCTGTGTGAACCCTCTCTTTGGCCTGTAGTTGAGAGATAGTTGCAGCAGAGGAGTACTCTGATTGGAGGAATGTCAGGTAGCTAACAGGTTTGATCACTGCATCACTGGCTTTGGCTAAGCTAATGAGTCCCATGACCGTGTTCCATAGTGTTTGTTCAGAAAACCAGCTAAACTGGGTACAGAGAGGAAGGGAGGCCGTGGTGTTGAAGGCTTTGGGTCATTGGGACCGGCTTTTCCCACTGCGGTCATGGCTGAACACGCCTTTTACACTAATGGGAGATTTTTAACAGGCTACAAAAACATACACCGGCATTCCACTGCTCTGGGCTGTCTTCTCTCGCTGTCGCTGTGTGACTGGTCTCCCAGTTTGAGCCGAGCCGTGCAGCTGGCTGGCTCTACTGGGCCCGGGTGGGAGTCCTGCTGGTGCTGCTGCAGCCTGGCTGGACCGCATTTCAGCCCGGCTCGGTGCGATGGGAAGCGGGGATCTGTGTGGCCTTCACAGCGAGCTCCACCCCAGGCCTCCAGCGAGCTCCACCCCAGGCCTCCAGCGTGGCGGAGGAAATGGAGACAGCCCTTTAAGCAGCAGCCTGGCGTCCCTCTCGCGGGAGGTGGGGGGCGGGTGCGGTCGGGGGTCACTGCCCCAGAGCATCTGTCTCCTATTAGCCTCAGTACATGAACCCTCCAGACTGGGGCTAAAGGGGCGAGAGACAGAGAGAGGGAGAGGGGGAGAGAGAGAGAGAGAGAGAGAGCAGTGAAGGAGAGAAAGAGTGAGTGAGTTTGAAGTGTGGAAAAGAGAGGGATGCAAGTGAGGGCAGTGAACTATGAAAGAGTGATGGAAGGAAGACGGCAAGGAGACGGGTAAACTACCCGAAAGGAAGGAGGGAGCAAGAGAACCGTGAGAGATGGAGGGAAATGGGCAGTTGAAATATGAGAGAAGGGGCAGAGAAGTTGAGTACAGTATAAAGAGAGCGAGGGTGGGGTGCAGTGGAGGGATGAGTGCCTGCCCCTGTCTCAGTGGGACGTCCCAGCCCTGACCCCTGACCCATGACCCCTGACCCAGGGCGCAGCTGCACGCCCCTCACACCCCGTTTGGCTGCTCTCCGCCCTCCCCAGGGCGGCTGCTGCGTGTGCTGCTGACGGCCTGGCCAGTCTGGCTTCACGCTGACCGCAGCCGCGTTTCTGCAGAATTAGCCGGCAGAAAGCGGGGCAATGTGTTTCTAATGTGCGCTGACCCCGGCGGCAGCAGAGAGGCTTATGGGAGCTGTGGGAACGGCTGTGGGAACGGCTCTGCTTTCAGGACGCGCCTGGCGGTGAGCGCGGCGGTAATCCCCACCCGCCAGACCCCGAGCTGAGCTTCTCCAGGCCCCGGGGCCTCCTTCAGACACGCACACAGAGCTCTGCTGTGTGTGTGCGTGTGTGCGCGTGCATGTGTGTGCGTGCATGTGTGTGCGTGCGTGCATGTGTGTGTGCGCGTGCATGTGTGTGCGTGCGTGTGTGCATGTGTGTGTGTGCGTGCATGTGTGTGCGTGCTGTGCATGTGTGGTGCAGTGGTGTGCGTGTGTGTGTGTGCGCGTGCATGTGTGTGCGTGCGTGCATGTGTGTGTGCGCGTGCATGTGTGTGCGTGTGTGCGCGTGCATGTGTGTGCGTGTGTACGCGTGCATGTGTGTGTGCGCGTGCGTGTGTTTGCGCATGTGTGTGCGCGTGCGTGTGTGTGCGCATGTGGGTGCGTGTGTGTGTGTGTGCGTGCGTGCGTGCATGTGCACATGTGGGTGTGGGTGTGTATGTGTGTGTGTGTTTGCGTATGAGAGAGTGCGTTTGAGCTTTTGTATGAAAATGTGTTTATTTAAACCACAGGAATGTGTGTGTGTGTGGGGGGGGGGGGGGTTAGCATGGTGAGACAGCAGGACAGAAATGAGACACTTTGTTGCCCCCCCCCACCCTGAAAGTAATGTCACAGAGCGGTCAGAAGGCGAGGAGGGAGGGGCACGCCGCAGTATCTGCGCTGATTGGTCAGAGGTGACTTCACTCTGAAATGAGAATGTGCTCTGTCCGTGGATCCCCACAGTGCAGACCCGCAAACGCGGCGCCCGCTTCCCCTTCCCTTCAGCCGCTGGATGCCCAAAGTCAACACGCATTAGCAGCGGCGTCTGTATCCCCCTCCTTTCCTTGTCTTTTGGTCTCAGAGTCTCAGGCTGACAGCTCAAACTTTTGTCTTCTTGCCTTTTTTAAAAATGAGTGTGAGATGCTGAGAGCCTTATAATCTTCAGCGCTTATGTCAAGGGGGTGTAATTGCTGTGGAATGTTAATGTTAAAGTGGAAGGAAAGTAAATCTCTCAAAACTTCTCTGTTCTTCAAGCACAGTGTGTCCCATAATTCACAGTGTACTGCCATTAACCCACCATCTTCCCTAATTTACAGAGTACTGCCATTGGCACACCATCTTCCCTAATTTACAGAGTACTGCCATTGGCACACCATCTTCCCTACTTTACAGAGTACTGCCATTAGCACGCCATCTTCCCTACTTTACAGAGTACTGCCATTAGCACACCATCTTCCCTAATTTACAGAGTACTGCCATTAACACACCATCTTCCCTACTTTACAGTGTACTGCCATTAGCCCACCATCTTCCCTACTTTACAGAGTACTGCCATTAGCACACCATCTTCCCTACTTTACAGAGTACTGCCATTAGCACACCATCTTCCCTACTTTACAGAGTACTGCCATTAGCACACCATCTTCCCTACTTTACAGAGTACTGCCATTAGCACACCATCTTCCCTAATTTACAGAGTACTGCCATTAGCACACCATCTTCCCTACTTTACAGAGTACTGCCATTAGCACACCATCTTCCCTAATTTACAGAGTACTGCCATTAGCACACCATCTTCCCTACTTTACAGAGTACTGCCATTAACACACCATCTTCCCTACTTTACAGTGTACTGCCATTAGCACACCATCTTCCCTAATTTACAGAGTACTGCCATTGGCACACCATCTTCCCTAATTTACAGAGTACTGCCATTAGCACACCATCTTCCCTAATTTACAGAGTACTGCCATTAGCACACCATCTTCCCTAATTTACAGAGTACTGCCATTGGCACACCATCTTCCCTAATTTACAGAGTACTGCCATTAGCACACCATCTTCCCTAATTTACAGAGTACTGCCATTAGCACGCCATCTTCCCTAATTTACAGAGTACTGCCATTGGCACACCATCTTCCCTAATTTACAGAGTACTGCCATTAGCACACCATCTTCCCTAATTTACAGAGTACTGCCATTAGCACACCATCTTCCCTAATTTACAGAGTACTGCCATTAGCACACCATCTTCCCTAATTTACAGAGTACTGCCATTAGCACACCATTTCCTATTTACAGAGTACTGCCATTAGCACACCATCTTCCCTAATTTACAGAGTACTGCCATTAGCACACCATCTTCCCTAATTTACAGAGTACTGCCATTAGCACACCATCTTCCCTATTTACAGAGTACTGCCATTAGCACACCATCTTCCCTACTTTACAGAGTACTGCCATTAGCACACCATCTTCCCTAATTTACAGAGTACTGCCATTAGCACACCATCTTCCCTAATTTACAGAGTACTGCCATTAGCACACCATCTTCCCTAATTTACAGAGTACTGCCATTAGCACACCATCTTCCCTACTTTACAGAGTACTGCCATTAGCACACCATCTTCCCTACTTTACAGAGTACTGCCATTAGCACACCATCTTCCCTAATTTACAGTGTACTGCCATTAGCACGCCATCTTCCCTAATTTACAGTGTACTGCCATTAGCACGCCATCTTCCCTACTTTACAGAGTACTGCCATTAGCACGCCATCTTCCCTACTTTACAGAGTACTGCCATTAGCACACCATCTTCCCTAATTTACAGAGTACTGCCATTAGCACACCATCTTCCCTAATTTACAGAGTACTGCCATTAGCACGCCATCTTCCCTACTTTACAGAGTACTGCCATTAGCACGCCATCTTCCCTACTTTACAGAGTACTGCCATTAGCACCCATCTTCCCTATTACAGAGTACTGCCATTAGCACACCATCTTCCCTAATTTACAGAGTACTGCCATTAGCACACCATCTTCCCTACTTTACAGAGTACTGCCATTAGCACGCCATCTTCCCTACTTTACAGAGTACTGCCATTAGCACACCATCTTCCCTACTTTACAGAGTACTGCCATTAGCACACCATCTTCCCTAATTTACAGAGTACTGCCATTAGCACGCCATCTTCCCTACTTTACAGAGTACTGCCATTAGCACACCATCTTCCCTACTTTACAGAGTACTGCCATTAGCACGCCATCTTCCCTAATTTACAGAGTACTGCCATTAGCACACCATCTTCCCTAATTTACAGAGTACTGCCATTAGCACACCATCTTCCCTACTTTACAGAGTACTGCCATTAGCACACCATCTTCCCTACTTTACAGAGTACTGCCATTAGCACACCATCTTCCCTAATTTACAGAGTACTGCCATTAGCACACCATCTTCCCTAATTTACAGAGTACTGCCATTAGCACACCATCTTCCCTAAT